>NW_024429182.1:63035515-63103015 GCF_017639785.1 Mesocricetus auratus | reverse complement strand
TAAATAGAACCCCACAGCAGGTCACCTTCCAAAATTGATATTTTGTTCACTTAGTCTGATGCGCTGGAATGTAACCAAGCCATTGGGGGTATCGATGGCATGTTCCTCCTCATGGCTGAGTTGTATTCTCTAGTGTGGATATGTCATGGTTTGTTCAATGCATTAACTAACTGAAAGAATATAAAAACACACTGGTTTACATTGAAGATCTTTTACTAGGGCTGAGTTCCCCCATACAGTGACTCCATGTGTTTCATGCCTACAACACTATGCCTGATCTGACAGACAGTCTGATTAGGGCCCTGGTGCTGTCCTTAGCACTCACATATTCCAAGGTGCTTGCTCAGTGCCGGTGAAGACATTGTCCTGTGTTCTGAAAACTCTCACCTTTCTGGATTGCACTGCAAGAAAAAAGTTCCCATGTGAAATGTGTGGAGAAATATGATCACATGGTTTAACAGGTCAACATTTTGCATCTCTCTCTTCCCTCTCTCTCTCTCTCTCTCTCTCTCTCTCTCTCTCTCTCTCTCTCTCTCTCTCTCTCTCTCACCCTCCCTTAACTCAAGCAAAGGAAAGGCAAAAGGTTTGAGGTTTGCTAACATTGAATTATTCTTGTAAGTTAGAATACCTGGGTTATTTTAATTGTGAAATGCCAAGGTGTCTTGTGTACTTCCTAGTGAGACACATCAGTTTATGTTCCTTCAGCATGGAAAGGACATTTAAATTATTAAGTCCTAAAAAATTCACTATCTTTTTCCCAGTGTCTCATGTGTTTTTAAGCTAAGTCTCAGCATTAGTATATTTGGCTCTGAGTTAGGAGAGCACTGGGCCTGACAACAGAAATTCCAAAGCATGGAATGTGTAACTTGCCAAAAAACACTCAGCTGGCTCACTATGTCTGAAGTCAAACAGCCACCCCCCCAATCCCCTGCTGGCTGGCTTCAGCTATGGGTGGTCTACAGAGTTTAAGGAATGGCTGTAAGCTGGTGGTGACATGATAGAGGAGCCTCCAAGCCTTTCCAGATCTTCAGGGTCTGGTGCTAGTCTTCGGCATAAAACTTGGTATAACAACTCTCTTTTTACCTCTCATTCCTCTGAACTCCTGTTTCTGTCATCCCTCTATACCATAGTAACACTAACCAACTGCATGTCCTTCTACCCCAGAGCCAGGTGACAACACAGAGGTCCTACCATGCTGCTATTCAAATGGAAAGAGCTTGGATTCAAAGGAGGTGAGAAACCATGCTCGAAGCCCAACATCAGTCACAGAGCTTTGAACCTCTAGCCATTGTGTACCATACACAGAACCTCCGGTGGTTCAACTGTCTCTAAGGTTTGTTTCTCATGTCCCTGGTAGGACCATGATGCCCAATGTGCCTTTTAAGAAGCTCACACAACTAACTCATAAGAGGCTCACGCAAGCTAGCTTCTGGATGCTGTAAGGAAAAGGAGACACGGGATTCAATGCTTATGGTACCAGCATCACAAGGCCCTAGGCAGAGGAGTGTGCTGAGGTAGCACCTCCAGGGGCCTGTTTTTCCTTTCCTTGACAGGGGGACATATCCCCTAACTATGACTAGGGGAAGGTCTCAGACCCCCAGCAACTTCATGCAGTCTTCAGACTTCCCAGGGTGTTTTCCTCCCAGGTAAAGCAATGAATAGTTTCCAGAATTCAGGGCTGATACTCCCCCCAGCTGACCAGTAGTCCTGGGTCCAAACATCATGCACCCTTCCAACTGATGGGGAAAAGAGGCAGTTGTGGGAAAGTACCTGTCCAGGAGGAAGGTGGACCTGAACTGAATTGCATGGGTAAGTTCCTCTCTGTTGGGCCCACTATAGTCAGAGCATTCTGTATGGAAACCGGGACAGTTTGGAGATGCTGGGACCTGAGCTGGATGTCCTTAACTTTAGTAAGACCCATAGGCACAAAGTAAAGAGGATTATGCTGTGCTCCCTCTTAGACTGCCATGGATGGCCTGTGTACAAGGAGCACAGGGATCTGTGAGACACAAGAAGGAAAGGTATGCCATAGATGACAAGCTTCAGGGAGCATGAGAAGAACATGTCTGCTTCATGTAAGACAAACATAGTAGCTGTTCTCTCCATGGATATGAAATCCTAGCTTCAACTGGGCAGTGGTGATTCATACCTTTAATCCCAGCACTTGAAAGGCAGAAGCAAGCAGATCTCTGTGAGTTCAAGGCCAGCCTGGTCTACAAAAGTGAGTTCCAGGACTGCGAAGGTTGTTAGACAGAGAAATCCTATCTGAAAATAGAAAAGGAGAAGAAAGGCAAGGAAAAGAAAAGAAAAGAAAAGAAAAGAAAAGAAAAGAAAATCTAGCTTCATCTTGCAACTCAGGTTTCTGTGCCGGGAGATGCATCTGAGGTCAGAACAAAAGAGAAGCTCTGTCCCCATTCCGTCCCCAGAGGCTTCTGGGTCGTGTCCCCACTAGAGAGGCACACTCCTTCTGTAGCATGATCCAGTCAGATGGACACACTTGAGACTGCATAGCAATACCCAGAACAGACAAGCCTGAGTACAGAGAAGGGAAATGGGTTTTCCTCACTCAGAGTACCTTTTCAGGCAAGTTGTCCTCTTTCCCTGCTCATCACTGGCTCTGGAATGGGTCACAAATAACACCAGTCTTGGGCTCCTACTTTGTAATGCTCCCTTCTGGGCAGGAAGATGTCCTATGACTGATCCAGAGCTCCTTCCTAAAAGTGAGTTCCAAGGAAGCTGCTTGTTCCACAGTGGTCAGCGAGGCAGAACCTACCAGTGATTCTGCATTAGAGCAGAAAGTCCCTCAGAGGCCCACCCAGGACACATGGAGGCTGGCTGGGCTGTGGAGTGACCATCAGGAAGGGAGAAGCACTTGAAATCACATTTGTCTGGGGGTGAGGGCCCCCATTGCTCAGAACAAGCATGAGAGACCTGAGCTGCTGTTTACCACAGAGCTCCTAGGTTCTACTAGCTACTGAAGAACACATCTGGTCCAACTGAAGCTCACAGGGTGAGTGTGCTTCCTGTCATAGCTCGGGACCGGAAGAGCAATAAAGGGAGTATCC
Source organism: Mesocricetus auratus (assembly GCF_017639785.1). NCBI lineage: Eukaryota > Metazoa > Chordata > Mammalia > Rodentia > Cricetidae > Mesocricetus > Mesocricetus auratus. Next base: position 63,099,950 of record NW_024429182.1, on the reverse strand, counting down.
AGGAGGAAGGATTGTGGGAAGGAAGCCAGAGACTATGTGCCTCACAAGATGGGCTTCCCAAATCCTTCACTGGAGCCTGGGAAGAATGGAAGAATGGTGGCTCTTAAGGCCGTATGGCTGCTCCCTCCTCTCCCCACAGTAAAACTGCCTCCTCCCATCCAAATCAAGGGCCTTTGCAGAAACAAAAGTCCACCAAATCCTCCCCACTTTAATGCATGTGGCCAAATACCTCATTCTCTATACCCAGTCCTTCCTTTAACACTAGAGAAAAGAAAATATCAGTTGTCTCAGTTGGTGAGACATCCAGAGAGTCACAGATTTATTTTCTGCCATCCGGTGCAGATGATCGGGCATCTTGGGCTAGGGTGTTGGCCATCATGCACTGCTTCCCTGGTCCTAGGAACTGGCCTCTCAAGCCTCTAGCCCCAGCCTTACCTTTCATCACAGATTTTGGATGAATCATGTAGGTGTCCCTGGAAAAGCTGGGCAGTGAGGAATTGCTCAGTGGCCAGATGAGGACCCAGGCATCAGGGGAAAGGGCTAACTCTATTTACCCTTCCAGCACTTAGGGCCCAGAGGCAGCTAGGGGCTAATTGGTCCCCAGGTGGTCTGAGGAGCACAGCCCTGCCCTCGAGCTGGCCTGGAGTCCCAGGGGGCAGCTAGGCAGACCCCAAGCAGCCATAGCCCTCCCTCTCTCCCAGGTGTTCAAGGGACCAGGTGACAGCCCTGGGGAAAAGAGAAAATTGCAAAATTGTTGCTGGTAAATCAACCCCATTAAAAACAGCAATTTTCCTGCTTCTCCTGGGCAACAACACTCCAGCCAGTTAATGAGAAAAGCCCCTCTTCTCTGGCCACTTCTCAACCAAGTCCCTCCCTGCCATTTCAAGGCTCACCACCAGTCACTGGGACTCTGTTGAGGGAGAGCCCAGGGACACCGTGGAGAGCTGGGCCTTCCATCTCCTGTGTGGCACAGGCTTCCTTGCTGATACCTGGTCACCTCCGATGAGTCGCCTGGCTACAATCACATTTCCTGGGGCTAGAGAACCAGCTTCAGGATGGCCAAGACACCAATCCTGAGTGCCAGAAATGTATCTATCCAAGGCCAGCTCTGAGCCAAGGTCAGTCTAGTTCCCTGTAATCAGAGACTCTCACGTGACTGAGGTAGAGGCACCTGTCCCTACAGCGCTGCCACCTGGGAGCATGGCAGGCTCTCCTGACCTTGCTCAGAGGATTCCAGGGGCACAGTTTTCTGTTTCGCTCATTGGATCCACTTTGCCTGTTGTAAACAGCTTAAAACCAAAGCTTATTCTTACTCAGTCTACACACATTTGCTGTGACCCAAACCTTTGCCTTGTGGTCAATCTAGAAGTCTGGTCTAAGCTCAGCAAGGTGGAGTTAGTTCTTTTTGTTAAATAAACCAAAAGAAGTGGCCATCTGATGCCAGTTGGGGTGCTAAAATGATTCAATTTCCCAAAGTGAATGATATGATACCTGGAGCAAGCCCTTCTGCAATATTCAATGATAGTCTAAAGTCCTGAAAGTTGTGTTATCTTTGATCTAGAAAAATTCCAACCAAGGACATTTATCTTACATTTAAAAAGTAACCTGCACATAATTATTTCTCCCAGCATGATTTGTGACAGTGTAAGCATTGGGAGCCCTGAAATCCAATGAAAAGGATGGAAGATCAACAGAGGACAATGCATCCCAATCCACTTGAATTATGGAGACTAGGAAGTTACTATACTGTAATATGTAGACATTCATATAGTTAGGTTAGCTTTTGACTGAAAAGGAATCCTAACATCCTAACCAGCCTCAGATGTAAGGACTAGAATTTTATACACACACACACACACACACACACACACACACACACACACACACACACACACGGATATATAATCTCACTTGTTTTTCTTCAAATTAATTTGATAAAATTTAAACAGGTTCAGCTACCCAGAAAAACTGAACAGAGGGCTCAGGGTTTCTGTAGCACCTATGCACATCTCTCTGCTCCCATTTTGGCATAGTATGGTACATCAGGAGTGATTCATGAGCTGGTGCTGAAGAATCATTTTATCATCTATTTTGCATAGTTTATTTAGATTTCCTTAGAACCTGCCCAATGTCCTTTTCTGTGCCAGGATTGCTCCAGGGCCCCACTGGACATTTAGCCTTCATGTCTGTTTGTCTCAGGTTATCTGCGGTTAGATGATCCTGACAGTTCAGAGAGCTGGTCAGAAATGTCACAAGATGTCCCTCTATGATCATTGATCTGATATTTTCCTCAGAATAGGTAAGGATCCATGGTTTAACAGTGGTTCTCAACCTTCCTAATGCCTCAACCCTTTAATACAGTTCCTCATTTTCATTGCTACTTCATAACTGTGATGTTGCAACTGTTATGAATCGTAATTTAAATATCTGATATGCAACTCCATGGGGGTCATGGGCCACAGGTTGAGAACCATTGGCTTAGGAGCAAGCACAAGGAGGCAGAGGTCATCATCAATAGACCTGTTAAGCATACATCTGAGGACATGGCAACTAGCTGAGGATATCTGCTGAAATCAACACCACCAATTTTGTCAAATGCACAGGGATGAATGCAGCCATCCTCTGGGGACAGAATGTCCTCCTGGATCCCCCAAAGATTACATGCTGTCAGATGTCTCCATGGCAGGATCTCTGCCACTTCCTCCCCTTACCCTCATCTCTGGAAGACAGGGTATGCGGCTCACAGTTGAAGGGCAGAGCAGAAGTCACACTCTACCTCTTTGAAAGTGTACCCAATGTCCACAGTGGTTTTTACATCACAGATTATCCATGTCCATTTATTATTTTATCATTTATTTTCATCAGTATGGATTTACTTCTATTTATCATATGCTTTGATTATAATTTGGTATTGTTTTGTCATCTTTGGCCATCAGGGTTTTCAGTTGGTACCTCTGTGCCTTTGACTTGCATGAGAGTGAGTTTTACATGGAGATGGAGTCCACTTTGTGTGTTTGTGTGCTTTAGAGGAGGGAATATATATGTATTGTATGTATGTATCTGTCTATCTCCATATCTATGCATATATCTGTCTCTGTCTCTCTCTATATTTATGTATTGGTATGTGCTTCTCTGGTGCATAAGTGAATCCATACAAAGAACATGCTTACTTTTGCCAAGGAACAGCAGAAATGATTAGAGATGAGTAGCCTGGGGGGGGCAATGCTGCTGAACTTGATCCTGAAATGCAACGTTATTAAGCTCATCGTTTGTTTAGTCTTCTTAACCACAATGTGTTTGGAATAGGTGACCTTCTTCCATACTGGCCTTCTCTGTGGTCATTGAGAAATACCCTCCCGTGTCAAGCACTGGCTGGACACCCTTTATCTAGCACCCCACCCACTAGGTGGCAGACCTAGACATTATCCTGTCTAATTAGTTTCTCTCAAAGATGGAGAAATTGGGGCTGGAGAGATGGTAAGTTGAGAGCTTACTGGAGAACTCACTTGTCGCCTCACAACCCTCTGGTTCCAGGGTACCCTCCTCAGGCTCCTGCACACACATGGTACACATCAGCTCACACAGGAATACACACACACACACACACACACACACACACACACACACCTAAAAATAATAAAGAGATAAACATGTTAAAAGAAGAAAAGACTGAGAACTGGGAATCCTCAAAGACACAAGAAAGCTAATACTGCGTGGCGGGCATGACGGGTACTGCCTCTGGGTGTAGTGGCCACAGCCTGATACCTGGTGGCAGTTTAGCTGGGAAAGCCTCAATATGTCTCTGACCCCACCCATGCACCATGTTATGACTGTGTCTCATGCATACAGGTACAGGCTTACAGGCTTGGCCTCTGAGCGTTCACGCCATGAGCCTTCACCCATTTATAACATTATTAACTGCAGAAAGCTTCTACATAGAAATGACAGAAGTCAATATGAAGCGACTATTAGGGTGATGTCACCAGTGCAGGTGCAGATGTGTTCATACTCTGAGAGCAATTAGGGCTCCGTGGAGTGTTTATCCCAGGGCAGTCTCTGGGGACTTGAGTGGAGGGTCTCACTATCACTGACGCCTGTTCTCAATGTTTAGAAGTACATTAGTTAGCTTTTCTGTTGGTAGCAGGGTCTTATGTAGTTCAGGCTGGCCTTCAGTCTGTGTGCAGCTGAGGACGCTGTGGGATTTCTGACCCTCCTGTGCCCACCTCCTGGAATTAGAGGAGTGCACTACCACACCCAGTTTGTGCTGTGTTGAGGATGGAACCCATAACTTCACACATACTAGGAATGCTTACCCGAGGGCCAGCAATGACAGAGGCAGGGGAAACATGTGCAATGGACACTAGAAACAATGGCAAAAGATGGTATTGAGGGAGATGTTTACATTGAGCACTGGAAACAATACCAGATGATGTTATTAGGGGAGCTGTTTACAATGAGCACTGGAAACAATGACCTGATAACATTGGGGAAGGTGTTTACCGTAAATACTGGGAATAATACCATGTAATATTGGGTTAGGTGTTCACAGTGAACACTAGAAACAGTGACAGATGGCCATATTCCAGTTCTGACAGTGAGCACTGGAAATAGTGTCAGGGATGAGACAGAAGAATTTTCAGTGAGCTCTGGCAATGAACTTCCTATTCAGTGACGTGTAGATACTACTCTAGTTACTTGACAGGTTTTTCCAGTGTTGACTATGTCTTCCCTTCCTGCCTGTGCCTTGACAGTGTGGTGGAGCACCTTTCCCTCTTCAGGATTTGCTGGCCTCTCTGAGCTGGCTCCAGGATGCTGTCCCCTGGAGTAGGAATGTACTAGTGGCTCATCTAAACCGTGTGGGTCACTGACAGAGGGGAGGTTTACACAGGCAGGGGTCCTGGGCTCTGCTTCAGCTTTGCTTTGCTGACATTCCCCACAGCTCTTCTCTGTGACCTATGGAAATCCATGCACCAGGAAGGAAACTCGGTCAAGGCGGTATCCACCAAGGTGTTGGCGCCAACACTGGGAACACGCTACTGAGGTTGCTCTTCCCCACCCCTCCTCCCCGTTTCTTCCCAGTTGTGGATTTGGTGTTTCTGCCTCACCCAGCACAACTTGATGAGGACACTTTTGAGTCCTGACCAGCCACAGTTTCTTCCTCCCTGGGAGAGGTGGGGGCAGAGAAAGCAGCACCCATTCTGCAGTGCCCTAGGTGACCCGCTAATGTGGACACTCCACCTCCAGCAAATTTCATTCCACACAGAGTGCTTGCCCAGGGCCTCTGGTAATTTCTGGGGTGTACGTGGCCTCCCTCCCTTCCTCCCTCCTTCTCTCCCTTCCTCTCTCTCTCTGTCTCTCTCTATCTCTGTGTCTCTCTCTGTCTCTCTCTCTCTCTCTCTGTGGCATATGATCACATGTGTCTGTAGGTGCATGTAGTACACATACCCATGCCAGCACAGAGACCAGAAGAGGACATTATCTCTCCTGAGGCCAGAGGAGGGCATTAGCTCTCCTTCTCTATCACATTCTGCTCTACTCCCTTCAGGCAGGCTTTCTCTCTGAAGCTGGAGCTAAGGTGGTGGCCAGCAAGCCCCAGGGATCCTCCTGCCTCTACATTCCCACCTGCACCTGGTTTTGATATAGGTTCTTAGGTTCTGACCTGGGGTCCTCATGCTAGCTCAACAAGTGCTCTTGCCTGCTTAGCTTTCTCTCCAAACCCCTCTGGCACATTCTCAGGGGTGGCATCCCACGCAGTGTGACTATTGCCCACCCCTTGAAACAAGGCAGAAGACCCAGGGTGAAACTTGGCCAGAGTGTGATTGGCCAGGCACACTTTGGCCTCCTGTGGCACCACGGAACACTCCATCATCACCTTCCTGTCCCTCGCTGTACTCTTTTGACTCACCTCCCAACCTCATACATACTTACTAAGACCAAACCAGCTCTACAGAACCCACACCAGCTACAACAACTCACCCACTTAATGTTCCTTTGGAGTCAAAGTCTCCACAGACATCCATGGAAGGCCCTCGCAAAGAAGAGGGCCCTCTCTATATAAGACGGCAAGTGCCATAATTAAAATATCGAATCCAGACAAGGAGTTGTGAAATATTCATTAAACCGATTTTCTTGCTTAACCTACATGAGCCAATCAAAAACAGCCCACACTGCCTCATCACCACTTGCCAGAGAAGTAAATTGAACTCTTGATGGGGCAGAGTGATAGGTCAGCAGGCAGACGGCTCTGCCTTCACCCACTTTCTGCAGAGCATGCGACGCAAGAGGGCAACTGTCAATCCAGCTGCGTGGCGCTCATTACAGGTCTGCAGTGAAGCAGAAAAACGCTGTAATAAACAGGTCCCGCTGCCTCCGTGTGTTCCATTCATCCTCCCCTACAAGAGCTCGGCCCTTCTGGCCTTGCTGAGAGCTAAATCCCTGTCCAGCTGTTTGACCCTATTACAGGAACATGATAGGCGCCCCTGTCATTTGAAGTGTCTGCAACAGTCGGATGCACCGAATCTATCTTCCCGACAGGTACACCTATGGATAATTTATTTTTATGTGCTTCCAAAGGATGTTGACAACAGTCAGGAACATCAGTGTTTAGGGAAGTGGGTCTGGCCATGCCTGTGGTCATTCTGAATGATGGTCCGAGTGGAGGCTTGGGAGAGGCACCTGTTTCACCAACCTGCAGGCATCCTGTCCAGCCCGGGGTCCAGAATGATCCAGGTAGATCCTGTTCCACCCATGGCTTCCCTTCTCCATTGCATTTGACCAAAGTCACCCACCCACCAGGAGGACACAGTCGGGGACAGAAGTAATCTGGTGACAGGAACGGAAGGAAGCCAAGGTCCTCAAACCAGAACAAAGCCTACTTATTAGGCTGTTTCTTAAAGTAGCACGTGGCGAGGTCAATCAAAATGTTTTCTGACTTGGCTTCTCCCATGTACACACTCCTGGACCATCAGAGAATGTCCTAAGACTTTCCAAGATAAGGGTTAAAAGCTAGCAGGGGAGGTTTTAAACTTTGTTATTGCATAAATCACAAAAGAGTCACTGCAAGTGTTTTTTAAAATGGAATCTTTTGTAAGGAGGTTCTAAGCAACCCTTGCACCCGTGGGGGCATGCTCATGGAGAGAGAATGACTTCTAAGTCGCCCTCTGATTGCTGTTTGACCGTGGGCTTCACAATGGGTGCCATTTAAACCTACGGAATCCAATCAATGTGTCAGTTAAATTGCTACTCATCTGTCCAGATTAAGCATCCGACTATTACCTCAGATTTAGTAGAAGTCTCTGATACTGGCACATTTCACCGGAGCCATTAGTAACACCTGGAGTCATTCACATTAGTTTAAGATCTGGCACCATAAATTCCCAGCCATTAATGATTATTCTGACTCCTCGGGATAAATGGCTTAACGTTTTTGATAATGAAAATATACATTCTGCGGTAGTTCCTTCTTAAACCCATATTACCTTTGTAATGTACTTCATGGCTGATTGTAACGGACGGCCCCATAACTCTCACAAGGATTTCCAGTGTGTTATAAAGTACAGAAGGTCTGCAGTACTATTCATTTGTGTGTGTGTGTGTGTGTGTGTGTGTGTGTGTGTGTGTGAAATTCATGAGATATTTATTTAGTTGTTTACATTGGGAAATGTAATGAAATATCTTAATTGGTCTGATTGCCAAGGAAGGAGGGGCATGGAAGCATTTCTATCTGAGTTATTGCCAAAGCTTTCCTTCTGAGTGCCAGCTAGTGTGCAAGGCATGGGCTACACAAAGGCAGGGCAGGGGACAAACTTCTATTGGACGCTATCAAAAAATAACAGAAAAATATCATTGTGAGAGCTGAGGGTGTCAGCTTAGTTATAGCTGAGAGAGATTATTTAAATATCTCAAATAAATCTTTCCATTCCCAGCACATTCATCTCTTTTAAGTGCTCATTAAGGTGGGGTGTGACAGTCTTGGAAAATGAAACACTAATTCTTTTTCTCTGAAGCCTGAGTGTACCGCTCCCAAGGGCAGCTGCAGTTTAGAGGGGGATCACAGAGCTCGGGCAAAGAGAGACTCCTCTTCTATGTTGCATCCAAAAAAGTGATGGAAGGGGGTGCTTGTTTGATGCCACTATTCTTCTTGCTTATATCGTGTGATCTACTCAGATCTGAAGAAAGCACATGTCAGTCTGAAGCGTTTGATAAACGGCCCTTGGAATGGGGCTGCGCCGACCTCCCCTCCCTGCAGCGTGGCGTAATTTGCAGCCACTTGTCTTTGCTTGATTTAGAAGAAGTTTGCTGAAGCCAGAGACTAAAGGATAGAGGTGTCGCTTCACACTCTGTTGTTTTTTCCAGTGATAAAGAAATTTTGTCTAAAAACATATTCTATCATGTGTCTACCACTAAATCCTAATAAATATATGCATTTGGGTCTGCTGCTAAAGGCACTCTCATCTGAACTGCTCAGATGCAGGCAGTCAAGATTCACTTACACAATGAAGGCTCATCAAAATAGTGTCCGTGAACTCTTTAATGAACTTGGAGATGGTTATTGGTTCGCGTTAAGCCTAATTTGCTTAAACTCAACTTGAGATTTTGCACGCAGTATCAGAGAGCAATTCACAGCAAACCAGAAGTAATCTAGAAGCCCTGTGGGTAGGACCTTCTCTTGAGATAGGCCCCAGCGAATTCTCCAAAGCCCTCCTCCCATCATCCCATCCTTTGTGGTCCTGGCTGAAGCCAAGCTCCCCATTCTGTAAGACACCTTGTGGTGTGGATGAGCAAGCCACCTAGAACAATGCATATAGTCTGGAAAGGTGGGAAGACGAATGGAGACAAAACGTCAGCTGCAACGTTTGCCCGTACTGGGAAGATTGGATATGACCTTATAGGGCAGCTGGGATAGGAGGCACAAGACAGATAGAAAATGTGTGGAGGGAGAAGAGACTGCAGTGTTCTGAGCAGTCTTGAAAAGAAGATAAAAAAGATAATCAGAGCATTTTCAGGAGAAGTATAAAGAGGCTGCAAAATGAAAGGCAAGAAAGGTTTAATCCAAGAATCTAAAAATCACTAAAGCGTCACATACAAGGTAATTTTGATGAGGACTGAAATTTCGGACCCTGGTGGGAACTGTGCAAATAAGGTCTTATTGAAACATTAAACTCTGAGTGTGCCAGGGCCACTGGCGGGCATGCAATAAATAATAATGGATAGTGATGATGATACTCAAATCAATTCCCTGTTCCATGGGAGCTCCCCAGGGCATTGTGGGAATATCCTTAGGAGTCCCCACACCCACTCTTCCAACTGGTGAGGTGAGGGCACATTCATCGCACTAGAGAGCCACGATGCCTTGCCTAGTGGTCCACAGGCAATGCCCAGGACTTCTGTCATGCAAGAAAACTCCTACCCTCTGTAATGCCATCTTGGGGTGATACAGAAGGGCAGCCTGTTGATGAAGGAAGTGGAGACAAAATTGAATCTGCTGCAGGGCCAACTGGGCACTGTCCTGGCCTTGGGAAGAATCCTAACGGCAGACAGGGAAAAGTCCTGCCTGGGACACAGGGAGAGGGCTTCAGACTTCTGACCCTTTTGTCTCCATCTGAAAGGTGGCTGTCTCTGGACTTTGTAACACTCCCTGGGTTTCAAAAGGACAAGGACCTTGGCCAGGAGAACCCTCTCCAGGATGACTTATGGATCTGAGAGGACAAAAGGCAATCCCTGTGGAGACAGCTAGGAGGAGTGTGGACTGGAGTAAAATGGGAGAGACAGGCATGCTGAACCAGTGGGGAATAGAGAAGGAAAGGAGGAGAAAGTGAGGGGGCAGAAGGTAGAATTTGAAAGTCTCCCCTCTTTGTGCTGTCCCTGCTCTGAGAAGAAGTGGAAACTCGGATTCTGCAACTGACACGGAGGTATTTTTAAACAGCTCCGAAATGACTAATTATAAAAGCAAGGATTGTAATAGAAGGTGGCTGGGAACATTCCAAACCCTGCGTTGTCTCTGCTCCCAAAGCTGAGCTTATTTAATTTACTTCAGAAGGAATATTTGAACACACAAAGAATAGCAGGCTCCCCAAACACAATGACTCCCTGTTAAGAACACAAATTCATCTATGCACATACCTGCAGTGCATATGTGTGCACCTGTTTAGCTATACATATGTCTGTGCACACATATATCAAGTTGCATTCTGCATGTGTGACTCACCCACACAGAGTTGTGCAAACTATGTGTGTATTATTTTCCATATTTTATGCATGTACTATATAGACACACATACCCATGCACACACCTCAGTGTACATTCTAGAAACATATCGAGCCACTTCCCTCTAGCTGGTCCTTCCATAGTTGCCAGAAAACCTTAAGGAAAGACCCATTAGTACCCGGAGCTATATTAACCCCAGTGAATCAAGCTTTCAGCAGCCCTGATCTCTTTCGACAGCATGCCCTAGAATTTTTGGAAGGTGCAGAGAATTTGTAGAAATAATGATTATGAGAAAGGAAACGATGGGGGGGGATGGATCCATTCAATTTCTACTAATAAGTGCTTCATAATAGCTCAAAAAATCTCTGTCAGGTCTCCTGCCTCTTTCGAAATGCAAATGAGTGAGGGTAGCTGCAAAGCTTTAGGAGCACTGTGAGCACACGATACACAGACAAGGGGAATATCCAGTGTGTGTCATTCCAAATGATATGGAAACAACGGAAGGCGTCCTGGCTGTGGATAATTACAGAAGAATGACAGCTTGGTAATAAGTACTCATCGAGGGTCCCTCACACAGGGAAGCCGAGGGTGGTTTGCATGCCGGGATGCTGGAGTCAGAGTGCCATCGGCATGAGTAAGCAGGTCGTGGAGAGGAATTTGGAGGAAATCTCTGAATACAAAGATGTGAGGCTCAAAGCCTATCCCACTTTTTAACCTTGAAAACCTGTGAGCTCCTTGCCTGCAGCAAAGGGGATGAAACTTTATCTGCTCTGGCCCCTGGTAGCCAATCCACAAGATCCAGGACACCAAGTCAGTTTTCTCAGTAGCTGTCTCCATGCCGAGCAGGCAGGGCTTCCTTGTAGATGTTCCTGGGTGAATTCTCAATGCGATGCCTTCAGTGTAGACACAAACTCACAGAGTGCCTGTGGGAGTCTGTCAAGTTTATGGTTGAGTCAGGTGGGAAGCTTGGCATTATTGATGCAAATTATTAATTATAGAAGAATGAGGAGGAGGAATATTTAAAACTGGCCTTGACAGGCTGGATGGCTGCCTGGCTATGCTGAGCGAGTGGTATTAACCATCACTCACTGCTGAACGTGCAGGACTCTCAGGCACCAGAAGGGAGTATTGGTCCAGATTCACTCCACTCTGGGGCTCTTCTCCCAGTCCCCACCATCACCGTGGGAACCTTCAGAACTCCTAAGCCCACATAGCCCTGAACAATACAGCTTGGTGATTGTAGAACACCCAGCATGAGGCAGGTGGAGTGTGCAAATGTACCTAGCAGGTGGACATTTTCTCCCGCTACTGATGTTTCTCTGTCAGAGCCTTTTGTTAAGACCAAGCCTAACAAGCTTGTGTGACATCTTGGGCATATCTGTTCAACATTTTATGTTTTATAAAAGACAAAGTCACTTAGCACCATACCCTCCTATTATTCTCTGCCATTAACAGACAGTTAAAAGCAGATCCAGGGGGAATACACAAGACTGAGGTCTTGAGTGTATGTCTTTAAGAAATGAGATAGCATGGGACAAGGTGTCTCCTAGATGAGGCGCATAAATGCAGGTCCTTTCCTCATTCTTCTGTCCTGTTCTCTGGCTGAGTAGCTATTATTGTATGTAAAGAGGGCCACTCTGACCTCGTCTCATCTCAGTTGATACAAGGTGAAGGTATCAGAGAAGCATGCTCTTCGTTCCCTATAAAACCCTCTGCTAAATACACTCATCTCATCTTTTGTCCTGTGTCGATTGTGGAATTTCTCACTGCCCCATCTTGAAAATAAGAAGAAGAGAACCTCATGGCCAGGGCAGGAGACCCACTAAATTGAAGATGAAATCCACATCCAGGTTTGGCTGCTAATATGGGATCCCTCTCTGTGGCCCAGGGGAGGAAATCAGGTCAGAACATGAGGGATTATATAGGGGATAGGAACCTTCCTTGCCATCTCCAGACATGTGCATTCAAAGCCACCCATCCTCCTCTGTCCTGGATGACGTCAAAGCCAGATGCATGGGGAAGGAACATAGGGCTGAGCAATGATTTTCCTCCTCCACAGCAACCTTGCTCCATCAAGATTTGAGCTTATTTTGCCTCAACCTCTTATGAACAATTCAGTGAAGGACAGAGGAAGTGGCCAAGGTCCCTGAGTCCTTGTGAGTCGCTCAGTGACCTGGACTAATCTTCCAGGTTGTCCTCTGGAAGTCTGACATAGGTGGAAAACCATTTAAACCCCAAGCTAGAAACTAGTCCCATCTGAACGGCAGAGAAGTCATGAATTACTGTAACTTCATTTCAAATGGCTGCTCACAGTACAGAGGAATGATTTTATTCTGGGTGAAAAGGAGCAGCATTTGGTTGGTTTTACGAATTTCTTTTGAAAAATAAAGATAGCCAAGCAGTTAAAAGGATCCTTGTATATTTGACCTGGCTTCCCCAGTAATTATTCTAATTATTCTTGTATTATTTAGGCCAAGAGCCAAAGGTCCCGAGTGCATAGAAAGTTAATAGCGGACGTGAGGTGCGAAGGGGAGGGCAGGTCGGCATATGTTCATTAGAGTATGCTTTCACTTACGGGTTTTGAATCAAGCAAGCTGCAGGCGCCAATAATTTATCTTAAAGTCTATTTACTCAGTGCAACGGGGAAATAATAAATTGTCCTAATTCCCTTCCTGGCCCCAGAAGTCGTTGCTTCTTACCTTCCTTCCCTGCAACACCACTGAGGTCTATGTGTTTCTGGGGCACTGAGGTGGGGGTGAGCTCCAGATCAATGTGGAGTAGCAGTCTTTGGGGGAGCCTTATGGGCCCAACAGCCTGTAAGTTCAGTAGCAAGTGTGTGAACTTTCAGAAACTGCTGCTGTTGCTACTGCTGGACAGTTAGGAAAGTCAGTAACTGCATGGACCACTCTGACCATGAAGGGTTTGTTTCTGTTACAATGTACACACCTGAATTTCTGGAACGACATCCCAAGAAAAATGTCACACCAAAGCATCCTAGGATTGCGTGGATGACTCCAAACAGGCATGTGGGAGAAAGGTATTCATGGCCTGCCTTGCCAGTTCCTGTGCATTCCACCAACCTCAGGGCATCTCAGAAGTGTTTTACTTGAGGGTGTTCAAAAGCCTCAGCTGGCAGCATCTAGAAAACCTCACAACTCCATCCTGCTCTGGGACATGGATTAGAGCAGTTATATCCCTTGAAGAAGACAATGTTCTCTTGGTCTGTTTAGATTAGAATAGCCCCAGATTTCTTATTGTTACCCAGCAAGGCAATGGTGGGGGCAATGTGAAGGCTAGGATTTCCAGAACTGTGGTGAGAAGAAGGCTGGAAAGATTGACCCATGATGGGGTGGGGACTGTAGAAAGGACTTGTTCTATCCAACCCCTCCTAGACACAGCAGCACCTGTTGAGAATTGTTGATGGCTATGCTATGAGATGAGCCAAACAAGCCACTAAACCACCAAAAGGCCGAATGGCTCCTGTGTGAGCTATGGCTGCTGCAGCACCGCAGAAAGATACAAGCTGAGCTTCACAACCTGACTGTGGAATGCTGAGATTTCTCTGCCGAATCCTTCATGAAGTCCTACCTACGTTTGACAAGAAGAATCAAGGGACAGTCCCAGGCAATGAGGGTCAAGGGGAGAGGGGCTGAGTTAAGACACACTGCGTGGTATGCTCTGCCTACGGGACATCCATTTCCACTTGCTGCATTGAAAGTGATACTTTCTTAGACTCAAATATCTACAAACATGTCCCTCATAGTATTCCTAAATCACCTAGTAATGAGTCATGATCGGGCGTGACAAGCCTTGGGAGGGACCTGAAGAACCTGACTTGCCCAACCTGTGGTCTACTACACAGGCAGATTCTTCATCACTCATGACTAGGGAGGGACAACCATCCACTCCTGGAACTTAACCTTTCCATGTCATCCAATTGATGACAAGCTCTGTGGTTTCTTGGTTTTATTAGCTCTGTTACTTCTTGAACACAGGTTCACACTAACCAGTGAACTGATGTAACAGGAAGAGGATGTTTCTCTGACTCGCCTGACAGTCTGCTTTGTTGCCAGTCTAGGATCCCCAAGACTGGCACTCAGCCATTTTGAGCAGTGTGTTGTACAGGTGACCTGTCCACAGCAGACCTTCCCAGAATGTCTTCTTTAATCAGAATTCTTCTGCAAACAGCCCAGCTGACCAAATGAAGTGGCCTTTCCACGTACTATTGACGATCTGTCTCATGTATTATCTCATAAGTTTCCTTTTATTTTCTCTCCCGACTCAGAGAGCCATCTGTTTGCACCATAGCTGCTGCATGCGTCTGGATTTGACACAAATAAACACTTTACTCCTCCTGCCCAGCTTGGCAAAAAACACCATGGAAATGTAAAACCTAGTAATAAATGCATTGAAATGGCTTGCCTCTTCTCTATGACTTATGAACCGGGGCATCATGAGATGTGATTTCTTGTGATGTAGTTGGCCTTGGAGATTCTGAAGTTGGGTATAGATCTGCAAGACTGGTAAGGGAAGAGAGAAGAGACAAAAAGAACATGTCAATTTAGGGGTGGACAACCCTGGGTGAACCTACCTGCATGGTCATGGCCATTATCACTGTCTGTGAAATTGAAGGAAAGTAAACTCATCTCACGTGTAAAATGTAGATATTTGCCATAGACTCTAAAATGACCTCAACAAATAACTATCATTATTACCCCCTACCCCTAAGTGCTTCATGTAGCTTATGCAGATAGATTTTGGAGTTAGTCTCGACATGAATTTGACACAGAATGTTTTTGAATGAATGAAGCCATGGGCTTTCATCATCTCTTGTAAAATGCAGACATCCTGGCCAGTCTCTAAAGGTCCCGTAAACTGGAGCACACAGGGTTCTCAGCTATGAAAAGGAGACACAGAGCCGAGACCCAGTCCCATGGGAAGCAGTTCTGTCATCAGAGAATGGACTGATGCCTGCCCTCTCCTATAGCCTCAAGCAGGCAAGAGCCCAAGACTAGCACAGGGGAAGCTCATAATTCAACGGAAAAACAGTCAAAATCAGGGCTACAGCTATGACCCAGAGGTTCAAAGTGTTTGCTGCTCTTATAGTAGACCTAGGTTTGGTTCCTAGGTCCCATATCCTGAGTTCCTAGGATTCATAATTATCTGTAATTCCAGTTCCAGGGGGATCCTACACCCTCTTCTAGCTTCTTCAAGTACCTGGGCATATGTGGTGTGGACACAGACCAGCAGGTACATACATGCACATCTATTTGGGGGGAGCACTAGTAAAGGCCAAAGAAGAAAGGCTAGAAACAGTGCCTAAGGCAGAGGGAGGAGACGTGAGTAAAGTTTTATTCAAGATTTTAGAGGGTTCCTAGGAGCCAGAGGTACACTTAATGTGTGAATCTCCTCAGGGAAAAGGCGAGTTAGTTTATATGTGTGGTCTTTTCTTACACCATTGAAGAATGCAAATTTGCAAAAGAGGGTCAAAAATCTAAAGACTGAAGCCAACCACAGCAGAGTTCATTATCTCCATCACATCCATTGAAGACTGCCTAGAAAAATTGGTCAGACCAAAGGTTTGGAGGCATCTTTCATCAAATGTGGTGGAAGGTACTTGCAAATCAGAGGGGTGCCTCACGTGACCGCATCTCTTTTCATTCTAAGATAGGAGAAATTCATAGGGCCAAGCACTGTGCTAAGGCTCACGATTACTAAGAATCCAGTCGTCCAAGATGGCAAAGCCATGATGGGGAAGCGGTACCCTGTTCTACACACAGCTTCTGGCACCACATGCATGAGTTTTACCAGGCAATAAATGTAAGCAGTGTTTTCAGGACGAATGTAACCACTCCATCTCTGGCGAAGCAGGGCTGCTGGAATTAGACCTAGCTAGGACTTTTTACCAAGTTTCTTTGTCATGAAACAAAGTAACATGTCTGGTGAGTCAAGTGCACATGACTTTGCTAATACTTATCACTGGATTATGAGAAGGGTTTCTATGTATGAAGTCAAAGCGCATAACCCTCAGTTTAGCATGCTGATCAGAAGTGGTGGTCCACTCAGCCCTTTAACACAGTAGTTCTGATGAATTCATTCCTATAGTGCACAAGTTCACAAACATATTGGAGGAGTGTTGGAATCTGTGAGCAGGCATGGGGTGGATTTCATAGTCTTCTTTTCCACTGCTTTTGGATTTTCTGAAGTTTTGGATTGTTTTCAACAGTACAGCATCATGGGGGGGTACCACAATCTGAGGACCAGAGTGTTTTCAGTAAAACCTAGAAATCAGAAGCTTACCAAGCCTGAGAACATGTGTGAGCAGCCCCTCGTTCCCCCGGCCCCCGTGCAACCAATGAACTTGCTCTTTCTGACTCTCTGATAACAGAGAAACCAGAAATAGAACTGAATTTTAAAGTGAGTCCACCCTGAACAAATAGTTTCCATCACTTAAGCACCGAAATTATTCCCCAGTGATGCCTCACTAATTCCTTTCCAAGATGTACTTCCAAGGATGTCCCCACTACACCCCCCAAAGGAATCCAGTCCTAAGGCTAGGGCTTCTTAGTATCCTCCTACCTTCCTCTTGACCACAACATACGGCATTGCACTACCTGGTCTACTTCTCATCAAACCACATTCACAAGAATGACACAAAGCCCATAGTTGTCACTCTGTCTTAAGGAGAAACATATTGACACCTGTAATCCCAGCATTCAGGAGGCCAAGGCAGAAGGGTCACGAGTTCAAGGCTAGCCCAGGCTACATGGCAAGACCCCCGCCTTAAATACATACATACCATACATAAATACAAATTCCCAGTGAGAAAATGTTCTCACAGCACAGAACCCAGCCACAAGTGCCAGTCACAGACAAAAGCAGAAAGTGGTGGCTGTTAATTAACATTCTCCAAAATAAAGCCCTGTATCTTGTGCAATAGTTCTTTTGAAAAAGATCTTCAGAAATCCAAAGATGGAATTTAAAGTTAGCCCGACTATGGTCTGTGTCAAGCAGGTGGAGGATGCCCCTATTAGAAGCCATACACATCATGAGGCCAAGGGTGTTCTCTGTACTGCTCAGTTGCCCTGAGCTTTGAATGCAGAGCTTCAGTGGTAACAGATGTTCAAGTGGAGATGAGAAGATGAGGTTCTAAGAGCATCATCGCTCTCCTGTTACCTCCAAAATCAGACCTAGAGTTAGGGCGGAGAATACCATAGCCTTAACCTCATGTCTGGTTCCTGCTGCTATATGCCAAGACTGTAGTGGTCTTTTGGGTATCTTCCTTGGAAATCCTGTATTCTCAGAGAGCTGGGTGGAGTCACCATGTCTATATCCTGATCAATACTACATTTCCCCTCATCTCAGTAATTGATGGTCCAAGTATTGGATGCTGCTCAGAGTTTATCTCCAAGGCTGTGGGTGCTTCTGAAAAACATTAAGAGACAATTCTCCTTCTTTTACCCCAGTCACACGTTATAGGGACTTTCTCAATCTTATCTGCCAGGGATATGACAAGCAGGTCACGATGGCTATCTGTACATAAGTCCCTGTTGCACCCTGCACACACATCACAGCAAAGGTAGGCAAAATGAGAGGAATCTTGTGTGCAGCACAAATGCAAGTGTAGTATGGAGCTGGAGAGCTCAGGGTGAATTATCTATTTGACAGTCACCCTCCTGTGTGTGTTGTCTGGGGGGGGGCTGCACCCTTATATTGTCTACACTGTATCCGGATCAGTCTAGCTGCTTAGGCATTAAACTGGGCAATTATAGCTGCTGAGCAACCCTAACTTATGCACACGTGCCTCCTGCGGTTTTGTATGACAACCACAATGTTATGATAACAAGACTTTTTTCCCCAACCAAGATCCTTCTTTATATGTAAATTTATGCTAGAATTATGTATTTAAAAATTAGTTTCTATGAGTCATGAACCTCAGGTTTGGCTGGGTTTATTTTTCCACCCTTGGTTTTTTAAGGCTCACATTCAAAAGAGCTCAGAGAGTGTAGAAAAGAAAAGATGACTCTCCAAGAGACAGGGACATCTCACTCCTCCATTTACCTTAGTTTTGAGTGATCCAGACCTCTGCCTCAGCATTCTGGGAAAGAAGGGTAGCTGAGCTTTGAGGATGAAAAGAAACATCCAGATATAATAATCTCCTCTACTCAAATTCTCCTTGCTCCCTAAGAGACAGAATGGATCTCCAGTGGAGATGCCCACATGAGCTGACCACTCAATTACTAGTAAATGCAAGATGTCTCTCTGCCGACCTCAGAGGATGCCAGATCATATGCACTAAGAGACAACCTCAGTCCTGGATTGTTCCAGCTGGAGTTTAAGGTTGAGAGTAGGTTCCCACCTCACTCCAGACCATGTCTGGCTCTACAGTTAGCAGGAGTTAGTGGTGCACTCAGAACCCCCATCTCCTTATCTGTAATATAATGGCCATTGTCATTTTACCTCCTTGCAGGGTAATGGTGACATCAATGAAAGCATGCAAGACCCAGGATTCCTTCCTTTGATTCATTTCTTCTCAGGAACAGGACACAGTGTAAGAGCTTGGCAAGTGTTTCCAGGGTTAGAAGCAGGGCAGATCTTTGAAGACTAGAGAAAGTAACTGCACCTCGAAGCCATGTGTATTGTGTTGTGTTGTTTGCCTTCCCCTGATGTCTTATGGCACTGATAAGGGAAGGCAGTGAGGAGAGGGACTCACAGGAGGATTTGGTCAGAGAACATTGCCTTATAAATATTGATGAACACATCGGTTTCACATTAGCATCTGATGAAACATTTCGTGGTCCTGAAACCCGTTTCCCAGATTAAGGAAATCCTGTGCAGGCCACACACACCACTTATTTTCTCTCCAAACTTTGGATTGAGTCCTGGAGACACAGATACGAGGCAGCTTTGAAAACTGCTCTCTTCTCTCTGTCTTTTTCTCTCTCCCTCTTCACTTCTGGTGCCCCATTGACTTCACGGGCCATCTGAGTACAGAGAAATGCCATGATTACAGCTCCCTGAGTTTCAAGGACAGGCAACTAGCCCAGGCTGTCACATTGAATCTTATCATTCATACCAAGCTATCAAAGTTCAAGGTTACCATTCAGGGGAAATTGCTCAAAAAAATCTGCACTTGAAAAAGTCTAAGCGTTGCTAACACTTCCCTCCTCCCAAATTTCTAAGGCAAGTATTAAAGGAGAGAGAAGAAAGTGGGGGAGCTTGGTAGAGGAGTGGGTGAGGGATTGGATCAATTAATGCTGTCTGTGTCCCATGTGTTGTTACTAGTCATTCCTAGCATCAGGGTTGAGGGAGTCTAGCCACGCCTTGGATGTTCAGCTGTTGACACTGATGGTGACAAATGCCACATTCTAATGAAAACCAAGTCAAATTCCCATAATTGAAAAGATGTGTGGGGTAGCTCATTGAAGCTTTCTTTCTGTGACCTATCAAAGACTTCTAAAGCCTAAGAGCAGGGGCTAGCTCAGCCTGAATCCAATAGATCTGAAGAGGACCTACTATAGTTTGTGGCAATGAAGCATCTCTGGCTGCACAAAAGAAGGAAAATGTCCCCCAAACACACAGTTTCCTTCACCTTAGTGTGGCACAACTGGATCATCTTGGAACAAGACTGCATGGAGGTAGGTTCACTGGTCAAAAACACTGTCTGGTCCCAGGTAGCAGATGGAATCACATAAAGGCAGCACCTTTCTGGTGGAAGCTCTCCTGTTAGAAGAGAATGAAGACGACTGGGGCCATCTGCAGACAAGCTTTTAGTACCTATAAGTGACCAGAGAGCCACAAGACCATGCCTAAGAAGCTTGTGCCCTCTGTGACCAAGCAGGCCTCCTCATTTCTCCTCCCCTTTTACACATTGGAAAAAGACATTACAAATCACTCTAAAGGTTCTTCTTTATTTGGTGGGTGGAGTTTTCAATGCTAAGGCTTGGCTTTGAGCATACTAGGCACTAAGTGTTCTGCCACCAACTGTATCTTAGTCTTCTGTTTCTTCTTTTGACATCAGTCTCAGTGAGTTGCCCAGGCTGGCCTTGAACTTACAAGGCATCTGCTTCAGCCTTCTAAACACCTAGGATTACAGATTGCCTGAAGTGTTAATATGTCAAACACCTCCTCCATTGGATTTAGATTTATTTAGTGTGCCTTGCTCCAGGCCAAAGGGCAGGAGTTCTGGGCAATTCAGAATTCTCTGCCCTGTTCTATAGCATGGTGTTCCACATTGCATCTCTTAACTCTTGGGGCTGCGAAAGGTTCACAGAGAGGAGCAATGCTCTCTGCCTGTGAGGACACATCACTGTATCCTGATCAGCTCTTACAAGGTGTCTAGAAGTCCCGGCTGAGCTGATCACAGGAAGGAAGGGGTAAGTCAAATCTGGGGGATCAATAACTCCCCAGACAACTGAGTTGCCCAAAACCAGGCATGAGAGACCCTTTCCTTAAGCATACCACTGTCCCACTGTCCACTGACACACAGTAAGCCAAGGGAGGCTGCAGTCAAGTAGCCTTCAAACGGTCTAGAAGACATGGGAGTCACTTCTCACGTGTAAAGACAGAAATCTTCCTGAGGGTAGTCAATTGCGTATTTTGTCAAACATTCAAGAACGTTCCATGAACTGTTATGAGAAGAACTGTAAACTCCCACAGAGTGGCTGGGCGTATCAGTGACAGTGGGGATAGAAACATAGTCCTAAAGTTACCTTAACTTTTAGGGACACGGAAGTCAATATAACTGGATCCTTAGTACAATGCAGAAACGTATTTCCCAACACCAACTATAAAGCAAAGTTTAGAATTTATTAAGAATATAAAGAAGCTCAGAAACAACGAAGCAGGCCAGAGAGTATGTGTGGACTTCTCAGAGAAGAATCCCAATGAGATGTCTGAGCATAAGCCATGTGTGCTGTTTGGGTGGCTCTTGAGTTGCATCCTGAAGCTTCTAAGCATTTTTTGTCTCTTTTTGATAAGTGAGATGACAGGGTGGCTCAGGCAGAGGTGCCTTGGATTGAGGTTATAATCTGATAAAACTGAGAGCCACTGGGGTTACAGGAGTCATTTAGGACATATCTTTTTTTTTCCCTTAAAAATGCGTTTTCTGCTGAGATTCTCAGAAAATCGGAGGTTTACAGCTGGGAAAAGTGAGATGCCTTCAGGAAATGTTAACCATGTTAGGATTCTTGATTCCTCACTTCAACCAGACGAGGAGACGTGTGCTCTTTTCTCTCATATCCATGATGCCCCCCTTGTCATTCAGTTACAGCCCCTTCCTCCTTTCTGAAGAGCAGGTTTCATGGGCAGAGGTATCAGCCCCCGATTAGACAATGAGTTCTGTCACTTTAGATACCTCCTTTGGTCAAAGTTAGCTTTCCATTAAAAACAACACCTGCGACATGGATCTGCTCCCCCAAAGTTTTAAATAACTGACTCTTGAGCATGGCATTTTGGAAGGAGATCATAGAATACTCCAGGGCTTTTTATGATTTTTTGGCCAATATTTTCATCCCTTGCTGGTCATACATTTAAAGATTTGAAATAGAATTTTGACTCCTACCAATTTTTTCCCATTTATGTTCCAAGAAATATTGATTTTAAAAAAACCCTGGGGTTTTAATGGACCTTGAAATTAACATGGCTTTTATTTCTTCTCTATAACACTATTATTGATGATGTCACTGTGTCTCACAGAAAAGTCACCAGTCGATGACAAGCACTCAGAGTGGAGACACCAGGGAGAAGTCCCCCCCACCCTTGAAGCATTAGCTCCTTAGCGGGCTCTCCAGTATGTAAGGAATGATGTGCTTCAGGGAGTCAGTGGTTTGCAAACAACTCTTTTCCACTCTAAGTTAGTGTACCTTCTCAAGGTACAACATGACACCTCAACCATGAGTCCATGTGTGGACAGGACCTCTGCCTGTTTGAAACTTATGTCAGGTATTCAGATACACAGCAAGGCCTGTCACTACCAAAAGACAGCACATCTTATGAGCAGCTCATTCGATGCCACAGGTGTTTATTAGATGCTAAATAAGTGGCCCTTTGTGGATGGGCTAGGGAAAAAGAGCACACAGAGCTCAGGGACAGGCGTGCATGCAGCTCAGTAGGTCAACAGCTTTTGTCTAACCTGCTCTCTCCAAGCAACAAGCCCTTGCATGTCCCTTCATGCTTCCTGCCCTTGGGGAGGAGGCCACATGAATGGGGCCTCTCCTCCAGAGACAACAGAGGGGAGAGGGAAGAAGAGGGGGGGAGCCACTGGAAGTCATGCGTCACCCTTGCTGTGGTAAATAGGCCATGAGAGGAGCAGGTGGCTGTCAGGGACAGGAGAGTGGGACCTGGTGGGGACACTCCGCTGTGTAAGGAAGAAGTAAGAAAATAGTGGAAGACGCTGCCATGTGTCTATTTTCTAATGCTAAACGTCTATCTCTCTGCAGGCCCCAAGACTCCCTAGTTATGGAGGCCCTGGTTAGGGAGTCAATGGGTATGGCCCTGTTCCTCCAGCCTCTTCTAGTCCCCATCACTCATTATACCAATCCCAGCAGCCTGCCAGCTCCTCACAGTTCCTTAGAGTCACCAAGGTGGCTCTCTCCTTTGAACCTCTGAAGGCCCTGCCCTCTCCCCGCCACTAACCACACTATCCTCACTAGACCACTGCCACCCAAACCACTTCGCTGTCTCCTTTACCCTGGCTGATGTTCTCCCCGTTCCAGCCTTGGGTCCTAGGCTGCAGGGAGCCTGAATTTCTTCAGATCTATGGAGTCTGTCTAGACCCCTGGAAAGGCCTGGCCCATGCCCCCCTACACAGATAGCGCCTGTATCTAAACAGACAAAGAGACAAATACTTAATTAGAGATAAGTGGATGGTTGTTGGCCTCTAGTCAAACTGACACTCACAGAGGCAGCCATTGTCATGATCAAGCTTGGAAACCTCAAAGCCCACGCACAGTGACACACTTCCTCCAACCAGGCCACACCTACTCCAACAAGACCACACCTCCTAATCCCTGTCAAGTAGTGTCACTACCTAAACAACAAGCTTTCAAATTTATGAGCCTATAGGGGCCACCATCCCTCCTAACCAGAGGGACCCTGAGTCCAGTCATCCTTCCCTTGTACTCCCAATTAAGAAAGAAAAAAAATCATAAGTGGGAGAGGATTCGAGGTAGGAGGTCAACAAGGTATTAGTATGAGTAACAGAACCAACCACTGTGTTTCAGACACATTGGATCTGTATGTATCCTTCAAAAGTTCATGGGTTTGAACCTTAGTGCCCAGAGTGGCAGCAATTGGAAGCAGGGCCCAACAGGTAGCCAGGAGGACACTTGTGTCTTCCATGGAATAAGGCTATTATAGGAGTAGGCTAGCTGCCTGGGCTTTGTGATAAAGCTCTCTCTCTAGAGTATGCCCTTGGCTTAATGCAATGTGACACCTTCTGCGATGTTGTGATGCAGAAGATCCCATGCCAATGCAAACCCCACAATCTTGGGTAACCCAGCACCTTCAGAATCAAGACCTAAATAAATTATGTCTTTTATAAGTGACCCAGTCTATGACATTCTGTTATAGCAACTGAAAATGAGCCAGGACAACTACTCACACTGATGACGATTGTGTATCCGTTATCTAACTTTCATATGACCCTAAAGAAAATCCCTCTTCCCTATGCAGGTGGTGACCCTTTCAAGGGATAGGTCCCTACAGAAGACTGGTGAACATGTGACAAGGAAACCCTAGTTAGGGAAATGCTTCCTAAGACAAATGTCTGGGTAAGGCAAAGGCTGATGTGGAGGTCACAGGGGACTATATTGTAGCCTGGTTTTGTACTCATCCTGCTTCCTGAACCAAGGGCACCTTCAGCCTGATACTGACCCCTGGCAATCAAGCTCTCAGTCAGATCTCCTGGCCCCCAGAAGGACATGGCTCAGTGCCAGAACTCACATGCCAGCAAGACGAGGAGGAACTTGGATCCAGGGGGTGAGGGGATTCCCACGGATGACAGCCTCATTCCAGGCATCATCCATGTTGATGGGTCTACAGGGTAGAGGGCTCCTGTGGGGGGCCTGCATCTTTTATTAATCACAGAGATGTGCAGTTGTGGGGTCCCCTTTTTAAGGGCAGCCAGAATCTAGAGAAATACCTCCCCCAGAATGTAGCAATTTTAAGGAGAATTGAATCCAGAAAGCATATACCACCCAGGTCGCTGCCACCCTCTCCATCTCTCTGGAGGGAGTTACAGAGTTCTGTATGCATTGGTCTCAGAGCCTGCCTGCCCCTCCAGATATTCCTGCTCCCACTCACCAAGACAGGGCTTAGGAGAACACCACCACAGGGAGCCGGAGGGTGAAGAGCTCAGTCTCTTCAGGCCTGAGACTGAGAAGACCCAGGAAATGGTGGCCATATGGTTCCTTTGTGACAGTGGTACACTGATTCCTGCCCTGTCCTAGGAAAACTTTATAGTCCCTCTTTTCCCAGGGTCTTTACCATGTGCTCAGAAATAAAGGTGGCAGGAGGGACCCTGGTTGAATTCTCAGGACTATCTGATGGACTAATTACACAGTTCCTGAGTATAAATGTATGCCTGCTCAGACCTAGGAGAGCAAGCCTACTCCAGAGAGCCTGCCTGCACCAAGAAACAGCAGCTGAATGGTTGTATTGCAACAGACAATTCTGACTATGAGGGAGAGCGCCTCCTAGTATCCATGTGGAATTTATCTTGAGAAAGACATCAAACCCCTGTTTTCTGTCCCCATGGTCCCTAGACTGCCCTATAATCCCTTTCTGGTTGTCTACCCCATATCCTTAGAAGCAAAAAATTTCCGGTGACTTTGGTTCCTTAACCTTGACAAAAGAAGGTTCTATGGATAGGAGGCCCAGACAGCATCCTGCTCCCAGCCACAACCTGCTGGGATGCAGGTCTAGCCAAGGAGAGCTGTCAGAAATGAGGTCTCTGTGCAGGACTTTCCGGGGACATGCCAACCAGGATGGAGCATGCCAGAAGGAGGACAGGTAGTCTAGACTTGGTACAGCCCTGGGATCTGATTAACCTGTGAATCTTAGTGCCAGGTGGAGATCAAGCTGGTGATAGTTAGACCCAATGGGCAGCAGCGAAGAAGCAGAAGCTGGGGCCCATACCCTCACTCATGATTTCTTCAAGGCTTGTGCTGTCTTAATACTGAAAGGCAGGGACGCTTTCTGGTTTATATACTGAGATGCTCAGAGGAAACATCCACATGTTCATAATCTAAACCCAGTAATGAGGTCAAATCTTCATAGGTTTGGCCAGCCAATCCTGAGTCCCCTCCTTCCATGTGGTTCTAGGAAAAAGACTATATCAAAGCAGACTGCCTTTTCAGGAAGGGAGACATGTTTCCTTGCACAGGCTAGGTCTGGGTGGTGTGCTCCGGATCACTGGCCATGTTGAAGAGTCTTCTATAGCCACAGATGCAAGGCTGCACCCCAGCAGATTCTTCAGGAGGAGATACACCCTGAAACAGTGATAACATATCCCAGATAATTGAGAGCTTCCGGTCAAGCATCCTGGGGGAAAGCAGATGCTGAGTTGAGTGAAGGGGGTGGACTGCACCCCCTTTTCATGTCCCAGGTGTTCAGGATGGTGACTCCCTAAGAGGCTAAAGGGCGATTGGACACCAGCACTAAGGCTGCTTCTGACGCTCCAGCCTCTGCAGGGCAGCAGGGTAGGCTGAACTGTCCTGGTTGATGGAAGACTCTGCTTTGAACTTGGGCTTCAGTGTACTGTGTAGGGGCCTTGGGAGGGACCATGGTTCAATGATTACGATTGTCCACCTGAGAGGTGGCTGGACTTCTCAGCCACAGTTTGTTAAATTTGCAAATGCCCTCTGGGAACCATCTGGAGGAGAGGTCTATAAACGTAATGTCTGGATTATGAAGGGAGTAATGGCAGAATTTCCACTTGCTTTGAACCCACTGACCTCAGCTCCGCTCACTACACACACAGTCTTACCTGAGAGGGTAAGGGGTGGCTGGACAGGACAAGTGTTGTTGCCCTGTGAACCCTACAGCCTTGGGGGTGGGGCCGGTTTCAGCTCTGAATTCTCAACTCCCCAGGAGCCCTGCTGTGCACAGGGAGAAGCTGCTGATGGCCATGTGGGCAGGGATGGGCAGAGGAGAGCTGAGGGGGGGGGGCCCTGCTGGAATTCTCAATCCCTAAGCAGAAATTCTGGAAGGGCAAGTCACCCTTCAGAAACTTAGGAATTTGTTATCATGTCTCTCTGTGATCCCCGGAAGAGCTTCCTTCCCTCTCTAAGGTTTCCCAAGGTAGTATTTGCAGGGAAAGTTAGCCAGCTATAGGAGTAAATGTGGCTGAGAGTCCCTTCCGGGGGCTTCAAATCCCCCAGGCACAGCTTCTGCCCTAGCAGCTTGTCCTAAGACCATGGCTTCTGCCCTGGATAGGTTGGATGTCTACCTGGTTACATTCCCCAAGCTGACTCTGCCAGTTCCAGACAGTTCCCCGCCCAGGTCTAGAGGAGTGCCTGGAGTGTGAGTTACCAGACAAGATAGATGCAGGGACTCCACCCAGGCAAAACAACCCTGACAAAGCCAGAGAAGTGCCATAGTCCTGTGAGTTCTTTCCCAACTAAGCAGAAAATAGAGTGAGTTGCAGAATGTCCTTGACTACGTAGCACTTGTATAAAATATGCATGCTGGTGGAGATGTTTTCCCTAACAATGCTCTGGGAAATTACATTAAATTTCAAAATGATCCCCTGCTTTCCCGCATCGCCCACAGAGACTGACACCAACAGCGCCATTAACCAGAGGTAAAGTAGCCGTCTTGTTACTGCTGCCTTTACGAGAGCCAGGGATCAAATATTTTTTCACAGTTTTATGTGGATAGTTTCATGAAAATTGATCAGGTCTAAAAAGTCACAGTCCAAATGAAGCTAAGGTTAAAGATAATTTATACATGATATTCCTAATTTTATTCTGAGCCCTTTTATTACTATGCAGGCCTTTATGACTTTAAAGAAAATGTCAGTAGCGGCAAATGACATTGTACTGAATAATCTCGTTATGAGGGACGAGACATTTAAAACTATTCCGAGCTGGTGTCGCCGAGTTCTGCTGAACGCACACTTTTCCTCAGCCTGGCTGTCCAAAATTCCTGGCTGTGTTTTAAACCCTTTTGGGGGTGCACTGCTTCACAGAGTCCTCATTTGAGCTCTCTCGAAGCTGTCTTCCCATTCTTCCAAGGATTTAAACTTTTTCTTGAGTTTCTTCTTCGTTCACCTTCAGGATACAGAAACTCAAAGCCATTAACAAATTATACTCTTAACACAGCCTCTGAATCCTTCAGGAGAGATGGTAATGTTCACATGGCTGACCAGGCATCCTAGCAATGACTGCAGACTGCCCTGCTGGCCATGGAAAACCCAGGTCTACATTCAGGCAGTGTCTACAACTCCAGGACTCCAAGTGTCTCTAGAATCACTGCCATATCTAAATTCACAGGTGCTTGCAAACTGGCTTTCGTCAGAGACAGGCTTTAACACACATCTTAGAAGGGTAACAATAAGGATGGCTGTCTCCTGAGACAGACCAGCGTGGGACAGCCTCTGCCTCAGTCCTAACTCTTATCATGGCACAGGGTGCTGAGGCCCAAGGGCCAAAAGATAAACTCAGCTTTCCAAGAGAGATAAAATAGTAACGTGGTTCCACTGCATCTCCCATCAATCAGGTTAGGACAAGGAAGCTAAAGTATGCAGAGATCCTTGGAGTCTGATTTCAACCATCTAGGGTGAGTCTGGGTACCATCCAATCCTGGGGCAGCCTCTTCTTCTCAGCTGCAACCCTTGAGGTCAGCAATGCTACACCCTGCTGACTGCATAGGAGCAAGATGACCTCCAGTCAATCAAATGGATTGACAGTGGCTCTTCTGAGGACACGAGCCAGTGCCACAAAAGCAAAAGTAGCAGCAGGTTCTGCACGTTCACTACCGCTCATACCATGGCTCACTCCAACCTAACGTCCTGTAACATAAAGGGGGACCTTTTCCCATTTCCCAGCAAGGAAGGCACAGCTCAGGGAGCTTCAGACGCCATGTGACATGGGGCCACACACTCTGAAAGGCAGCTAACGACACCCCTCACCAGGCCCCTGTGAGTAACAAGCAGCTTAAAACAGAAGTTCCCGGATGCTGTTTCCCATGGACTATTGTGGTACCCAAGCTATAGCTTCTCTTACAGCAGTGGCATTCCCAACCACTTTGCACAGTCAGGAAACAACAGGGAAGAGGATTCCTGGCAGCATTCAACCACTTTATCAAACTTGCACCTTCTAGTGTTGCCTGGGAACAGGGGGAAGAGTGTTAAATCTCTTAGTCCAGAATGATGGAGATTTCTGTCTCAGTTTGCCTCTCCCTGAGACTCCCAGTGTCACCCTCACAGAACAGTCCAGTTGTGTGCCCAGAAAAGCTGGGTGAGCACATACTCCAACACATGCATGCACATATGTACATACACTTGCACACAGGCCTTCATATGGTTGGAACATGCATGTTCTTCAACAGCCTGTGGTGAAAGACCTGAGGATCAGATTCAGAAATTCCATATGGAGTATCTTGCTTAGGTCTCCTGTCTGGCCAGAAATGTTTCCCTTCGTCCACCTTATGAGGACACTTGTGCTAGAGGTGAGAAGTGTCCTACCTCCTGAAGTACACAAGCCTCGTGTGAAGAGATGGGGACCTGAAAGTTATTTTCCTGGGACCCCTGCAGCCCCCAGATGTTTTTGTGGAAGTTTGTTTGCACTAGCTGTTGGCATCGTGTCCCTGGTGAGTTGAACAGACATTGGCCTCTCATCTGCACATTGAGGCATCTGAATGGGAAATCGCAGGTTTGCCTAGGAGAACTGCATCCAGGTTGTTAATTTCCTCTTCCTCTGCAAAGTGGAAGACCAATTAGAGGCAGATAGTGCCAAGGATACCCCTCAGCATTTGTCCTCCCCACCCACAGGCACCATCTTGCCGGGCCAGATATGGGATTTGCTTCATCAAAAATGTGCTGTGAAGTCCCCTTCGCACCATCGATCGGCTCTACGAGGCCATCCTCAACTACATCTACAGATGCTGTGCGCATCTAGCAGAGACACGGAATCCAGTGCCAAATAGGAAGGGGAGGAAATTAACGAATGCTTCAAAACCTGGCAGGAAATTTAAATGCCAGTGCTTTTCTGGGACAGGCCCCATTGGAGCCTCTTTGCTCCAGCTGGACTGTCCTTTTGCCCAGTTCCAGCTAGGCCTTGTCTCTCTGAAACAGTATCCAATGGTGACTCTTGTGTCCTGGGCCTGAACAATGAGGTACTGGGGAAAGGAGGGGTCTTCTCTATGGAGACTCTTCCTTCTAAACCATCCTGGGAAATAGGCTGCCAAGCAGGCTCCTGGGGGCTCCACCGGCAGGGCTCCCCACAAAACACAGAGTGGCAATGACCTAGCCCACGGAGATGCAGTGACTTCTAGTGCTGCTGTACACAGCGCCCTTTGCCACTTTAGCAATGGACCTAGGCCTCCGAGGAACAGACAGCATCCCTGGCATCTGGGCCGTGGGAAGCTCCATGCATTTGCTCTGCTGGTGGCTGTCCATTACTCACATTACTTCCTTTTAGCCAATAGCCTTGTGAGCACAGCTTTCCTGCCATTTAACACAGGAAAGTGTTCATACGTGGAGGAAAAACATCTTCCATCCTCCAAATTAAAAATAAAATAACATCTACCAAGTGGCTGAGCCACAAGGTAAATCCAGCCTGGTTTTTTGTTCTTGGGCCACTGTTCCTTATCCTATTACACTGTAAAGCCCGGCAGAGAGACAGACCCAGATATGCTGCAACTGAACCCTCCCATCCCTTATGGCAACTGAACCCTCCCCTGATGAATTAATAAGGCAAATGCCTACCCCGGATCTAGGCCAAGAGGCCAAACCCAAAGAGTAGAAAGTAAGTATTGATGAGAAAGTAATTGACTCACTGAACTGTTGATGAAGACCAGGGCTGGGGTGGGGAGAAAAATGTTTGGAAACACATGGAAAGGGCCATCCCTAGATGAAGACTCCCTGCACACCTGGTGGAGGGGACTTAGGAAGTTTGCTTTTGGAAAATCTGGTCCCGAACACACCTAAGATTGTCCTCTGCACTGGAAAAAGCTGGAATTGTCTTATGGGTTGTCTAGAGAGGCAGAGTGTACATGAGACTGGCTTGTCACGTCAGCTAAGAAAGCTTTAGTCAATGTTTGTTTATTTTACCCAGATAACAGGAAAAGTGTGTGGTCATTCCTCTCATCCGAACTTCCTTGTAGAAACACAGTCTGCAAGGGACCCCATGGAACCTCACTGTGGTGACTATTGGAGCTTCCAGCAGAGGTTTTTCCTAGCAGTTTAACAGTCCCTCTTTATAGTATCATGAACAGGAAGGCTCACACAAGAGGCAGCACCATCCACAAGCTGCCTTCTAGAACATTTTAGACTTGCAATGTGAGGAGGGCCTCAAAGCCAATGTGGGCCAATCCCTTAGTACACACAGAGTCCCTGGCCTAGAGAGGAGGCTACACATCCGAGACCCTCTGCACTGGCCCTGCAGCTTGCTTTTACCACAGCGAGTGGGTGTCAGTCTCTCTGAAGAGTGTCGGCCATTGCAGAGTGGAGAGCCTCACAGCCAGGACAGCACCGTGTTCTCTCCCAAACCTCTTCTCATGTATATTAATTATCTGTAATTGTGGGTTTCATCAAGACACTTCACACATTTACATGATGTATTTGGATCATATTCTTATGTTCCCTTTCCATTCCTGCTGACTCCTTTCCTCTTCCTTCCTAGTCCTTCTCCTCATTTAACTGGTGTGTGTGTGTGTGTGTGATTCAGTGCCTTGGACTGCTTACAGGAATGTGAATGAGGGACTGTTCCCTCATTTAACTTGTGTGTGTGTGTGTGTGTGTGTGTGTGTGTGTGATTCAGTGCCTTGGACTGCTTACAGGAATGTGAATGAGGGACTATTCCCTCATTTAACTTGTGTGTGTTTGTGTGTATGTGTGTGATTCAGTGCCTTGGGCTGCTTACAGGAGTGTAAGGGCCGATTCTCAGGAGCATGGGTACCTTACCAGTGGGCGATGCCACCAAAAAAGCATTCTTTTTCTGCAGAAATGTCTCTTGGAAGCCAAGTATCTTATTCTAGTTCAGGATAGTAAGGAATGGTGGCAGCTGCCTAGAGCCATAGCCTGTGCCTTTATCCTTAACCTAAGGTGTGGTTGAGGTCCACCCCAAGCGTGACCTCTGACCCACAGAGCCTTCTTCCTTTCTCCCACCCCCAAAGCTTATCTTCCTTACAACTGCCCACTCTGAGGATTCACTGGGAAGAATCTCCAAATACTTTATGTATGTAAATATATGATAGTCATGGAAGAGAGTGTCAGTTCACATCAGAGATGAGGTGTGCCTGGAGGGGTAGAACGGGAGCTGCTCGATTGGGTATTCACACGTGGTCACTATAAAAGCTTCTGGGCATGTGGACAAGAGTAAACCCATAACGTTTACTCGAATCAAAGCCAAAGTCAAGTGACCTCTGCTGTTGCTCTGAGCTATGTTGAACCCAGGACCCACCCCAGTGAACATGGGAGAAAAATGCCCTCACTCTCCCAGTGTGTGCTCAAGTGTTTGAGGTGAACTGATGTGATATTTGTAACTTAATTTAGATGTTTCAGAAAGCATCTAAAACATGAAACGGTGTCAGGGGTAAAGGGTGGGCCTTATTCTTTGCTCTGTCTTTCAAAGTCTTCTGTGAGTTTGAGATTTCTCAAGGTAATAAGATGGGGAAGGTTATATAATTCAGAATTTGGGGACAAGCTCAGAACGACCAATTGGTTCAAAGTGAAGGCTGTATCAAGTAGTCTTGTTTCAAAAGTCAAGGTTCTGAGCAGTCTGTTTGTCCAGCAGGGCGTTTTTGAGCTTCCTGTGGCTACGAAAAGCTCCAAAACAGAAAACTCCCAGTAGTCATGTGTAGAAAGCACCCGCCTAGCACCCGGATGGTCAGGAGGAGCAACAGGTTCCTGAGCAGGGGTGAGCAGGTGCACGCGCCCACTTCAGTGAAACCCCTGTCATGTTTACTGATCCAACCTGGGTCAGCAAACATGGACGATGCCTAGCCCGCATCATGTATTTCTCTGCTGTGCTAAGACTGAAGGCAGAGGGACTGCCATTGAAGCCGGAAGGCCTCACGGGTTTTCCCACTCTGTAACCCTACCCAGAAGGAAAATACTCTTCTCTTCTTCAAGTTCCTAGCATTGAGAGAACACAGGTGCAGGAAGCTACCATGCACGGCATCAGAGAATACATTGGAAAAGGCTTTCCTGGTACAGATTCCACACTAAATCTGTACTGAAAACTCCTGCTAGATCATTTGAATATTTAGAGTCAATTTTCTTACATTCTAGATTTGGGCTGGCATGACTATACTCTCTTGATTTTCTACAATCAAATTCCCAATAATTTCATCTCATAATTTTTCATCTGCTTCTGTCCCAGGTTGGCCTGGGGTCATGTGTGGAATGGCCAAGAGTGGACATCTCTACTACATTCCCCTGATTTTTTTCTTAGGGTTTAAAAAAAAGGAAGAAACTTTTGGCTCCTCTAAATGCAAATCTTCCCGGGAACACTGTGCCTAATCTCCTACAACTAATTAATCTGCTGGAGCTGATGAAATGTTACCTCTGCATTTTTTTTTGTTCCTTGTATACAATTATTGTAACAGTGGTGAATTAATCAATATTCCCAATCCAACTGTAAAAACAATCAAGAAAAGCAGTGCTTCTCAGGGAAAAAAAACCACCAAATAATATTTATTAACTCCGTCTCAACCCACAGCAGAAGCAAATGCCGTTCAGGCATTTTCTGCAAGTGTAATAAGCAAACTCAGATACATGATGGAGGTGGCATGTGCCAATAATTTCACCATTTTACACTGCAGAGTAATTGAAGGATTTAATGAGAAACAAACCTATAAAAATAAATAGACCATGCTAGAGGAGGAGAAACTGATCTGAAATGGAAGTTGCTCCATTGTGAGTTGAGGTCTTTTTTTTTTCTTGGTTTGACCATGCTGGAGGGCGGGGGCCATGGTGATGGTGGGCAGGGGCACACAGTATCAAGACAAGTTGCTCTTGCACACATTTTCAGAGAAAAGAGCAGAGTGTTTTGTTCCTGCAGACAGACACGCTGGCTAGAGTCAATGTGACTTGTTGAGCTGGACATGGTCCTCCCATCTCCTGCAGTCTGGTGCATCCCTCCTGAGATGACTGCAAGGGCAGAAACACTGTACTGGCGGCCAGGAGGCAGTGAATCTTACTAGGGGTTTCCAGACTGAGGTGAGCTTGACCCAGAGCCGTGGCCCACAGGAAGTACCACCCTCCCGACATCTCCAGCTGGCTCTTGACTTCGAATTTCTTTTAGGGAGCCTGCTTTTGCCCAAAGCATCAGATATGGCAACGAGCCTGGAATTCAGGACCCCCGCTCACAGAGTGAGTCCAGTGTTCTTCAAGGGTGGATGGGTAGACACTGATCTCGCCTGCCTTTACGCTTGGATCAAGGATGAGCTGGGCATGGTTCCCACCTATGGAGCTTATGGTAAAGCTGAGAACAGATTAGATCCTACAAGGGTGTGAAGGGACATGATGTGCAGTTCTCTAACCATGAAGCAGAGTCCTCAGTAACGCTTCTGGAAGGAGGAGATGGCGGGGTCTGGTGTGGAAGGACACTCTGAGAAAGCAGGTGGGTGCACAGGAGAGAAAAGAGCAGCAAGGCCGGCAGAGAGGTCCCAGTCACAAGGCTGAAGACCTTCAGGAACAAAGGATCGTGGGAAGGGGAGCCAATGCCATGCCAGGGAAGGGCTGAGCTAGGACCGCAACAGAGGAAGATACCAGGGAAGGTGAAGGCCAGCTCGGTGCACAGGTGAAGCATGGTGGAGCCCAGACCGTAGAGCTGGGCTCTTCGTGTCTTATATACTGTGACAGGGGGTCCCCAGTCTATTCCCAAGCCATGGCTGCTGCTCAGCCACTCCTCAGTGGGCAGCTGGGCTGGGTGGGGCACATGCCCTCTGGTTTCCAGAGACATGCCTTATTGTCCTTCACATCCTTACATTAGAAAAGGAACATTTTGTTAT
The DNA here is from genome assembly GCF_017639785.1 of Mesocricetus auratus. NCBI lineage: Eukaryota > Metazoa > Chordata > Mammalia > Rodentia > Cricetidae > Mesocricetus > Mesocricetus auratus. Next base: position 63,065,563 of record NW_024429182.1, on the reverse strand, counting down.
GCTTTTATTCTTTCTTCAGATCAGGAGAATCCAGCTCACCATGGTTTCTTAAAGGGATGCTATTTGGGTCTTCTTCATTTTAGACCTAACCATGCAACCCTATGGAAAAGTGAGAATACTTGATTGCATGGCACTCAGAGAGCAAGGGGGTAGTTGTGGCATGGTCACTAGGAAAGCAAGGAAGATAGAAGATAAGCACAGACAGCTGACGGGACTTCCTGGTTCCCAGGCATTTGGGACCGAGAAGTCTTCGTGCCTCTGCTCCCTGATTCATCTGTAGAGCTCATTTGACAAGCACTGAAAAATCAAGAGTGTTTTATTTGTAAACAAGCTCAGGCAAGCTCCTGCCAACACCTACTACACAGGGTTCAGGCCACTGCTAGCCACACTCTTGGTGAGCTTGTGGGCAAGAGCACCCCCACCCAAGAACAGTTTGAATTTGCCTAAGAGCTGACAACTCTGCCATCCATCCCTGTACATCGACAATACCCTAATATGAGTACCAAAAGTGGGAAGAGGGTGAGGGGGAAGGTGGTCTGTTTGTGTCAGACCTACTGAACTCACCAAGAATGTTCCAGAAGTATTGACTCTTTTCACTGGCTCTATAACACTGAGACTCATTTTTCTGTCTAAGCAGCTCACCTGGGTAAAATGAAGGCACAGGGAGAGGAAGGCAGAAAGGGAGGACACCGGAGAGGAAGGATGAAGGGAAGGAGGGATGGGAAAATAGAATGTGTGAGGACAGAATAGAGGAACTCAGTTCAGACTGCAGAACCTCTAGAATGAGTTTCTGTGGAGCCATAAGAGCTTACCAGGCCTTGACCTAATCTACCAGGCCTGCTGATGTCAAGACTCCCCTGAGCCATGGAAAGTAACTCCAATCTCCAAGAAATAAGAATGACCATTAATGGGTCCAAAACTCAGTCCAGGGAAGCCCAGGGCTCAGGATTTAGGGATAAATACCCACACTGTCGTAAACCCAGGATAATGTCAGAGTCACCTGCCAGAGAAACATGTGTTGTTCTTTTAATCTGAGAGTATCATGCCACTTTAAGTGACAGTGCCAGGGATTTCCCTTAGCAGCACAAAACAGAATGCTCTTCTGAGACCCCAGCCCCAGGGACTGATTTCTTGGAGATCACACAGCTCATCAGTGAAAACCTGTCTCTACCCTATAGCTACCTGCCCCATTTCCCATACCCTCCCAGAGTCACATGACAAAACAGAGTGTTTCCCCACACAGGCATAAGAGGAATATCTTCCAGGATGTAAGCCAAGGCCACACACCAGGGTCAGAGTAACAAATACTATTCTCACTTCCCATAATTCCCCCTTGTAGGCCTCAATTTCCCCATTTGTAAGGTGTCAGGTTCATGAAGACAAAGACATGATAGGTGAATGTTCTGAGGGTGTTTAGTGCCTCGTGCCTGAGAATGACACTGAGGTCAAGACCTGCCATCTTCAATACCTTCCTGCGTGGAAAGAGGAAGATGTACTTTAGCTTAGCATTTCAAAGCCTTCTGTTCACATTCCTTGACTCTGTTGCTTCTGGGCCCACAGTTGAGAACACCGTGGAAAATTGGGTGGCAGATGTCAGCCACATCCGGATGACCAGGAAACAGAGACCTACAGGAGCCCAAGACAAAATACAGCCCTCAAAGACAAATCCCCAGAGATGCACTTTCTCCAGTTATGCTCCATTTCCCATCTTTCCAAAACCTTCCATAGTAGAGCCAACAGCTAGGAACTTAGCCTTCAACACATGGACCTGCTGAAGGGAACTCTCCAGATTCAAACTATAACCTCAAGGAAAACTGAGTCATTCTGGGATGTGAAGAAAGGCAAGGAGTTTTCTGAGAGAGGTGCCCCCCCCCCGTTTGCCACAGGAGTAGAGAAGATGGGGAAAGCCATGGACCACAGATCAAATAGGTCTCTTCAGCCATGCTCAGCTCCTGGGACAGTTCCTGGGTGAGACTGGGCATCTTATTTGTGTCTCCCTTAGCACACTTAATATGCTAGACCATTCAGGGACTCCAGCTCCAATGGTGAGAGAGAGAAATGCCACAAGGGTAGCCTTTGAGGTTCAAACCTGCCGAGTCTGGACAGGATGGGGTTGGAGTATGATGGTGGACACAGAGCTCTTATGGGGCTACTACTCACTGGTCTGAAGCCTGCAAAACCCCAAAGAATGGGATCCACCACATTTACTTTGAATTCAGAGCCTCTGCCCCAGCAATTGGGCATGGGCGGCAGTGCATGCCTCTGAGCCAGTTTGTTTGTGAAGTCTAAACCATTGGACCTCCACTGTGTCGCCCTGTCCAGCGAAAGACTGCTGCCTGCAGAGCAGCTTGGAGACTCCCATGAAGATACCACAAGTCACCAGTGCATTGGCTGCAGGGTCTCCATGATGATGATGGCTGTTTGGTCACGCCAGGCTTCCTTCCCAGGTGTCCTCAGTACCCACAGGCTGAGTCTCTGAGCTCGTGTCTCCGCCATTGCTCCTGGCCTGCAGTGCCAGACAGCATCAGTGAATGCCAGTGTGGAAAACATAACAAGGAAGCAAAGCTGATTTCTCTGAGCTCGTTAGTGTAGAAGCCCAGACTGAGCAGGGCTGACCCCACAAGTTAGCACCCGGCACTGACCTCTGTCCTCATGTGCTGCCAAATGAGCCCATTGAGATGAGAGCATTAACAAACTTGAGCAGACACATGTCAAAATCCCTGTGGAAAATTCAAGCAAAAAAATACTAATAACTCATTATCCCTCACTACCATGGACTTTCCAAATTATTGGCATTGTGATACAAGTTCCAGCAGGGGTGAGTTTTATGAGAAAGAACATTTTTATTATTATACTTTAAAAATTCTGCCTTCCTCCATTAGCCAGAATCAAAAATTCCATTTAGTGATGTGTTTACCACTCTTTTTAGCATCCTCAGACCAAATCAGTCCAGAACTTAGTACAGTTTCCAGACAGACACACAGAAGGAGTCTGCCTGTCCCATGTCCAGTGTGATTGTCTCTAAATGAGATGGGCTAGAGAATCAACATGAAAGTAATTGCTAGACACAATCATAGTTTACATGTTAGTTATTGCAGAACACAAAAAACCGAGGTACCACACTGGGTTAAATGCAATTAACACTGAGGGCCTGGTGTGGGCCTCCTGGGGGGGGACCAGTCAGATCATTACTGCTTGAATCTTGATGGAAGGAAGGGGCCCTGTGCTGTTGCCTCTACTGCAGGAACTAAATCTTTCTGAGAATTTCAGCAACACCAAGCTCCTGGACAGGGTAACACATGTTGAGTCCTTGTTTTCTAAATGCTCTCCTCAGGAGTATGGTTTCACATGTTAAGAGACAAGCTTGTTGGCACCAGATTAGTTGGCCCATGCCTATAATACTAACTACTCAGGATATGAAGTTTTAGACTTTCCCAGATTAAACAGTGAGTTCAAGGCCAACCTAGCAGCTTGCTAGGATACTGTTGCAAAATATTAAAAGAATAAAGGGAAGGATGGAGACTAGCCCAGTTCTAGTGTTTGTCTGGTATATGTAAGGCCCTGGGTTAAATGCCTAGCAACGTGTATGCAACTTTACCCAAATACACATATACACACACTACACAGTAAGCATATTTGGACCAATGTAGACCCCAAATAAGTATGCCTGGGTGTGAGATTCATGGATAAGTAGGGGATGGATGAGGGAAGGCTAGGGGCCAGAAAGAGAAGACAATGTTGTTCAAAAATGGAGAGACAGAGCTTATTGTGAAAAGGGAACTGTGACAGAGGCAGCAGCACTGGCAAGCATAATTCCACATATTGTTCCTCCACTCCCTGTTTGTGCTCATCTATGGGCTGGCCCTTGGCATTTTATTTGAGTGGCTGTGATGGTTGGGTGGGAGTAGAAGCCCCATTGCTATAGTCAGGGCAGGGAAAGAAAGAAGATGAGAATCAAAAGAGCAGAGGTTAATTGGAAAAAGGAAGTCATAGCAGTCATTGGAAACAATTGGTTATTTGGATGTGGGAGAGACTCCATGAAAGCCGTCTGTCAGAAGTCAAGATGCATGAAGGCTTTGGGTCGGCTTGAAACCACATAATTCCATGATGCTAAGCCTTGCATTGATAGGAAGGGATTACTTAGGGCCAATATACCACTTAAGAGGCTTGGATAGTTATGGCATCCAGGAGTGCTGGGCCTCTGATAGAGGAGACTGAGATAGTCACATGGATGACAAAGAAAGCTGGAAGGAAGGTAACAGGTTGGAGGATCAGGTTGAAGAGGGGAAAGAGCATAGATGATCAAAGCAGCCACCTTATCCAAAGTATCTTTACTTACTTCACAAGGAAGAAACTGCACATCTATAATCCCAGTAGTGAGAAGGCTGAGGCAGGAAGATCACAAGTTGATCAGCAAGACCTCGTGTAAAGAAAATGAAACCGAAGGCTTGACCCTGCCCTATATGAAATGACAGACTATGGACACCCCCATGGAGGGCCTCACCCTCCCTGGGGGAATGAGGGGATAACGGGGGGGGGGGGGTTGGGGGGAGGGCACAGGAGGAGGGGAGGGAATGGGAGAGGGACCTGGAACTGACTTGTGAAGCAACCTCGTTTCTTATCTAAATTTAAACTGGAAAATAAAATATAAAAAATAAAAATAAAAAAATAAAAACTTTAAGACACTGCAGAAAAAACTGAAAAAGACATCAGAAGCAGGAAAGACCTCCCATTCTTATGAGTCAGTAGGATTAATATAGTAAAAATGGCCATTCTACCAAAAGCAATGTACAGATTCAATGAAATCCCCATCAAAAAAAAAAAAAGAAAGTGGCTTTAATGGCAGAGCAATTGCTTATCATGGTGGAGGCTCTGGGCTCCGTTTCAAGGTGAAGAAGGAAGTGGGGAGGAGCAGCAGCGGCTACACACATATTGAACTTACATGATTTTGTAGAATAGAAAATAAATAACCTGGTGTACAACTAAATATCTTTATATACTTAAAAAATCTGAACTTTACTGGCAACATATTATCTTTGAATTGTCAGTTTTCTTGATTGTGTGGGACAGATGCTCATTAGTGCAAACCGGAGACATAATGGTTCATTTCCCCAAAGTGAAATGGTTGAGGTTGAGCCTCAAGGGCTGAGTCAGCCTTTCCTGTCCTGGGGGCCCTCACCATGCCCCAGGAAGAACCTTTCTCTGTATACCTGCCGTCTCTTTCTGACTGGTTTAGGTAAAGGGGTGAGACCATTGGGAATCCTGTGCTATTTCACTCTGTGGCAGTGCAAAAGAAAGGCCCTATAAACAAAGACTATCAGACGAACCCCAGGGAATTTCTCAGTCCAGACCACATGTCCATTCATGCAATCAATAAGCCAAGTCAGTCATTCATTGAAGCCAATATTGATTGAAGATCTTCAACATGCCAGATAGAGCCCAAGCATTAGGGACACAGGAGTGAACACGACAGACTGACTCTGAAGAAGTTTAAAGAATAATGGGAAAAGACCCACAAGTGAAAACTAAGCAAACAGAAACTAACAAACAAGCCAAGCCTGACGTCCAACGATGCACTAAAGTCGTCTCGAGGGCGGAGGAAGGAGATAGAATTTCCATTTTCTAAGCAACAGACTAGCATGTGTGTGCAGAGTCAGGGATGGAGGGAATAAAAATGCGGAGCTTTTCCCTTATGAACTGGATTTAACATTATAGTTGGGCAGACAAAATGAAAAAGCAGAATCGTTCAAAAAGATCTGGTTTGATATTTCCCAGGACCAAATGGGGATCATCCAAGAGCCATGGAACCGAGAAGCCTCATTCTAGCATGTTTCTGTCCCATACATTCTTCCATCTCAAAGATGCCTAAAGAAACAAAAGGAGATTTCTAACCAGAGCATGGCCTGCAGCTCTGCCTGTACCCGGGCTCCTCCTGGTCACTCAGGGGGATCTCCCAAACAAACAAAATCAGAGGTCATGGGCTTGCTTCTACTCCCTTTGGCACCCTAGAGCTTGACAGAGGACTTGGCACACTGAGTGCAATCTGTGTATGTTCACTCAAATGGTGATTCTAATTCATTGGAATTTCTAGAAACAGCTATATCTAACCATAAAGAATTAAGGTCTTAACAGTGGTCTATAGACATCTGTTCCTCAAATGGTCTCTCTTTTTAACAAAAGCAACAATACTGCATCAGATGCATTCCTAACACCTGATGTGTTTCAAGACTCATTACATTGACCTTTGGTGGCCTTTAGTAGCCACAAACTGGCTTAGTCATTCTGACAACATTTCCAATCTCCAATGTCTGTCCTTCCTAGAAAAGGCTTCCTGGCCTGGCCCTAGCCCTGACCCTGCTGTTCTCCATGCAGGGCAATCTTATCTCAAAACTCCATATTGAATGGTAATTTTCAAAGTCAACACTGTCCCCCAACTCAGCTGCATTCACCCCAGGATGCTCAGAACTAACAAGAGCACTGAGTCCATGGTCATGTTTGCTGCCCCAGGTTTTAGAACTAGGGAACTAAAGTGACATCATCCATTTAGGACACTGTGTGTGAGTTACCTAGAATCTACTTTTATAAACCTAACTTGCAGTCTCTTAGCCATCTCTTCTCCTTCTATTATAATCTAAGTCACAGACACTTGTCAATTTTGAGCCAGAGTAACAAAGAACAAGCTCAGAAAAGGGAGCCAGGTAGGGTCCCTATGAGCAAGAATACTGATGATGGACCTCGATCAGAGGGTGCCATGTAGAAACTAGCTGAGCAACTTCAGGTGTCACAGTGGTGATCCCAGCTCCCTGACGGTGCATGTGGTGGGCAGCTACACCAGATATATGGACAGTCTAACCGATTTGGAAGTCAACAAGTATAACTCATGGAAGATACGAACAGGCCATTTCATGAGACTTTGGTCATGGATCAAGTTATGTTCATTTATTAACAGTCACCTAATATTTTTCTTCCTGAAAGGAAATACCCCTTAAAATAGAGACAGACACTTTGTCATTGAAGGTCTAACAGGCAGTAGTAACTTTGTCTGGGGAGACTCTCATCTTCCCTTAGTCAGCCTCTTACATCCTTGCCCTTCCTTTTGGGGACATTCAGAAGACAATGCTGTGGAAATGAAGGTGACAAAAGATATGACTGACCTTCTTTTTTTTCTTTTCTTATTTTTATTATTTATTTTTAAGTTTAAATTTAGATTAGAAACAAGGTTGTTTCACAAGTCAGTTCCAGGTCCCTCTCCCTTTCCCTCCCCTCCTCCCATGCCCTTCCCCCAACACCCCCATTATCCTCTCATTTCCCCAGGGAGGGTGAGGCCCTCCATGGGGGTGTCCATAGTCTGTCATTTCATCCAGGGCAGGGCCTAGACCCTCCCCCAAGAGTTCAGGATGGGAGTCCAAAGTCCATGTGTATACTCGGGATGTATACTGATCTACTGCCCAAGGTTCAATAATTACCTAGGCCTCCTCAGTGACACCCCCATTCAGGGGGTCTTGATCAGTCCCATACTGGATTCCCAGGCATCAGCCTGGGATTCAAGAGTTAACCCTTGTCAGGTCAGCTGTTTCTGGGGTTAAGCCAGCCCACTCTTAAATGATTGACCTTCTTAATCAAGGATATTTTTCTTGTGGGAAGATCCGGATTCATCACCCAGGATACCACCCCAGTGTCCACATCATCCTCTGTGTCTTCACTGTCCTCATCACCCATGAAGTCACCACAGTACTCTTGTCACCCGCAATGTGACCACAGTAGCCATATGACCCATGATTTTACCACCTGTGGCTCATATGTGTATGGGTAGCTCATAGTTACACATAACTGACTTGGTTCATAACTGTATGATTGCTTCATCCAGGGGAAAAATATCCCAGGGCAAACCCTATGCAGGAGGCTTCTAGCATGTACCTCAGTAGGAGCACAGGAGGTAGGACCCCTTTCCTATGCTGGAGGAGGCCACTCAGAGTTGGAGAAGTCTACTGGTGTCCTTATATCCCAGGGCATGCCAGTGGAGCAGAATACAGACTAGGTACATGAGCCTAGGGCACAGGCAGACACATCTGATGTGTGAGCCTCCTTACAGTCTAGATTCCAACAAAGCTGCTCCCTGAGCCCTAGAGAGCTCTAGGAGAGCCCTAGTCCAAGAGCCAGGGTGATTTGGAGCTATGAAGAGACAGTCCCTCCCCTGCCCTTAAGACACGCCTGCATAGCAAGCCCCGCTCAGTCTCTCAGGCTCCAGCACTTTGCTCAAAGCTGACACTAGCATGTCTCACTGGAGGATTTAGTGTGCTATAACACTCCAGTTTGACTTGCCAGGCAGACTGTTCCAAAATAAACATACAGTTCACAGTGGGATGGTGTGGGTTTGTTTTTTCTCATAATTACAAACCTACAACACCGTGAGTGCTCTTAAATAACACGATCATTGAAAAGGAAGATTAGGAACTTCAGACCAAAATGGGGCTCGAACAGCTCCTCCCACCACTCCTGACAGCTCCTTCCACCCCCTCCTTAGAACAAGTTAAATAGTCCACAAATACTCATCACTAAACATAAGAGAGGATGGAGAAAACCAGAGGTTTAAAGTGTTCTCAAAGATAAGAGTTGGGGTAGGGAGCTGACTCAGAGGGTAGAGACACTTGAACACAAGATTAATACACTGAGTTTGACCCCTGAGTACCATAAGGTGTTGGGAGAGTTGTTCTCTGACCTTTAAACACACACACACACATACACACACACACACACACACACACACACACGCACGCACGCACGCACGCACGCACGCGTGCACACACCTGCACACACACACACCTAAGACAATAAATAAACTTAAAGACAAAAGTTAATGAATAAAAGCACTAGCTAGAAACACAGGAAATTCAAAAGAAGAAAAAAAAATACTTCAGAGGGACCAGAGTCCAGCAGACTCCAAAGAAACATGGGGGACAGAAGGTATGAATGGCATGATATAAAAGACACAAAGGATAAATAAAAAGAAAGTTAAAAAAAAGCCAGCCAGCTCCACAGACCCAATCTTAGTCACATCCAGAAGAGGGCTTTGTTAATCTCTGAGGTATTTCTGGGCCCAGTTTGTTGACCATCATTATTAATCACCACAGTTTCTTTCTTTTGTTTGTTTGTTTAAAAAAGACTTTCTAAATGCTTTAGAAAACATTGCTAGTATAAAGGTGACTAAATACTGAATAATCCAGGTATGTTCATAAGGAAAGTTTCCCTTTAAGTTTGTTTCCGTCCTTAGTTCCATATTCCATGTTCATCATTTGTATTTTGTGTTTGTTTGTTTGTTTGCTTATTCCTTTAATAAATTTCATCTACGTTTCATAAGTCAGGTGCACATACTCATTTTTATTTCTAGATTTAACTTTCAATGTTGCTATGAAGACTGGTTTTTATAAACCTGACAAAAGTAGAGTCCCCAGGAAGAAGCCACCTCCACTGAAGAATGGACTGGGTCAGACTAATCTATGAGCATGTCTGTGGGGGGAATTTTCTGGATTGTCAGTTGATGTGGGAGGTCCCAGCCCACTGCAGGTGGTGAGTAATCAGGGGGAGCAGGCCGGTAAGCAGCATGTCTCCATGGCTCCTGCTTCAGTTCCTGCATCCAGGCCCCTGCCTTGAGCTCCGTCCTGCCCTGACTTCCTCTGTGGCCTACTTTGAAGTGGCCAGTGTTTTGTCACAGCAATAGGAAAACAAGCAGAGACAGTTGCTTATGTAGCCATTGCTAAGAAAGGGAAGAATTTAGCTCAGTTTCCCCCGACCACCATGCCTCTTCTCGTTTGGTTAGGTTCCTCAACTGCTCATTTTGGAGAATCAAGCAATTAGTTCCATCTTCACACAGACATCTACTTACCTTTCGCCCCATCTCTCGATTTTTCTCAGCTGTCCTTTTCTTTTGCATCACCAGAGTTATAGCTTATATATCTTGATGGAGATTCAGTGAGTCACTGCTAAATCAGCCTGCAAGTGTTTTCCAACACTTAAAAAGCAACGAATGATTATCATTTCCATTGCGCTTATCCTAGAAACGATGCTCACAGCAGCACTCAGGCCTCTGCGATAATTACATTTCTTTTCTCAGTGACCAATTGGGTCCTGAGTCGCTGTAGACAATGTTGTTGATTTAAAGGTGATTTCTCTTCTTTTACTTTGTAAGCAATCTATCCTTTGTCTAAGCTCTTGCTTACATAACGTCAGCCATAAATTTTCATTTTCCAGTGGATAAAGAAAATGTGGTATATTTACACAATGGAGTACTACTCAGCACTAAGTAACAATGACATTCTGAAATTTGCAGGCAAATGGACAGAACTAGAAAAAAAAAACATCCTGAGTGAGGTAACCTAGACCCAGAAAGACAAACATAGTATGTACTCACTCATAAGTGGATACCAGACATAAAGCAAAGGATACCCAGCCTACAATCCACAACCCCAGAGAAACTATAACCCTCTTCCAGAAACAGATGGTAACAGATGCAGAAATCCACAACTAACCATTGGCCCAAGCTCCTGGAGTACAATCAAAGTGAGGGAGGAGCAAAAGTATGAACAAAGGAGTAAAGACCATGATAGGGAAACCCACAGAATCAGCTGACCTGATCTAATGAGAGATCACTGACTCAGGTCTAACAAATGGGGAACCTGCATAAGATTGAACTACACTCCCTTAATATAGGTGACAATGTTGCAGCTGGGGGCAATATATGAGGACACTGGCAGGAGGTTCAAGATCCAACTTTAATGCACAAACTGACTTAGTGGAGCCCTTTTTATATGGAGAGATACCTTGCCCAGCCTAGACACAGGGGGATAGGGGTGGAGAGGTGCCTTGGTCTTGCCTCAATGAGAAGATGGAACAGACTTAGTAGACTTTCTAGGGGAGGCTGTACCCTCTCCGAGGAGCAGATGGGAGGTGGGAGGAGAGTGAGGGAAACAGGAGGAGAGGAGGGGAACTGGGATTGGAACACAAAAATAAATTAATAAATTAAATATATTTTACAAAATTTGCCTTTTCCAGATGACCACCTCCTAAAACCCTCCATTGACTATTCTAATGTGCTACTCACTCTCTGGAAACTGTTTAGCTGGCACATTTGAATCCCACTGTGCAAACTTAATAGGAAGACTTCTGGACACAGGAATTCACCTTTTTCTTAGATTATGTCCTTGTTACATAACTAAATAACTCCCTAAAACTCCTCCGAGGTTCTGAGCTTTCCATTTCCTCACATGCTTCAAAGGTGTCTTCTGTCTTCATGCAGAGTGACATTTTGGGAATAGAACTGAAGGTTGAGCTAGAGTTGCAGCACTTTGAATGCATTGTTCTGAGGGCTTCTGGAAAAGACTGGGTTCATTGCTGAGTCTGTCACTGATCTTGTTGCTCCTCCTCTGCAGGCAACCTGCCTCCCTGCTCACGCTGCCTCTGGTTTTCATTCTGGACTGATGGCTTTACAGCATCTATGATTATTGTAGTCTATCTATTTTCAAACTCCGGATGTGTCTTTGGAGAAGTCACTTTTATTATCCTTTCTCTTTCCTGCCTTCTGTATCCCCTCCCTCCTTTTTTGCTGCAACTCTTTCTTATTAATTACAAATTAGGTTAATTTGGTATCACTCCTGTCTGTTGCTTTGCTTTCTGTATGTCACTTTTTCCCCCTTTCCTCCCAAAAGGAAACCTCAGCTTCACATCCCATGAATTCATTATCTTTAAAAAACTGACTTGAATATTCATTCTTAGTCATCTTTGTATTGGTAATATTTTTCGAAAGCATTTAGGAAGTCTCTTTTAAAAAAAACAGACTGTAGGGATTAATAACAACGGTCGAGGAATACCTCAGAGATTAACAAAGCACATTCTTAGATGTATCTAAGATGGGGGTCAATAGAGTTGTCTGGATTTTGAGACAGCACCTGATGGAAAGAAGACTCATCCTAATGTAGACAGGGCTATCTAGCAGGTTGGGAACCTTACCGTCGTAGGGTCCAAACACGGTGGAAGAAGGAAGCATCATAGCACAGATGACCTGCTGAAATGCCATATGACTGTGACCACTCTGACCATGTGAGGTGACAACACGTGTTCCTGAGTGCTGAGCACACCCAGAATGTGTCATGTCTACTACTGGGAAATCTGCTACACACCAGGGTGGAGCTGTCTTCCATGGAGTCGGGGGGACTGGGCTCTTCCTGACTGTGCTTGCCATCCTCAGCCTTGACAGTAGAAGTAAAGGTATCTCTGGAAGAAAACTTGACCTGGGAGAAAGCAGAGTTGGTTAACTTGCCAGTGGAGACTCTCAGCATAGTATGCAAAGACAGTGTATTCTAGCTGCCTCCAATGACCCTTCGTGTTAACAGCTTGCCAACAATAATTCACTGCAGGCCAGGCGGTGGTGACACACGCCCTTAATCCCAGCACTTGGGAGGTAGAGGCCTGGCAGATCTCTGTGAGTTTGAGGTCAGTCTGATCTAAGGACAGCTAGATTTGCTACACAGAAAATCCCTGTCTTGAAAGCTAAAACAAACAAACAAACAAACAAATAAATAAATAAGAAACAAAACCAAACAGACAAACAAAAAAATGGTTCACTGTGTCCAGAAAGAAGGTGAAGGCTTGCCTAGATGCAGACCTCTACCCATGGGCCAGGGATCCTGTTTTTATATCAGAGACTGGAGTTTATAGAGTTTCATGTTCATCTCTGGATGGCCATTTAGTCTTCTCTTCATTCCTTAGTCAATGTTTTGCTGTCCACAGAGAACCAGAGGGAGCCATCATAAAACATTATCCCAACTGAAGAACTGTTGAAACTCATCCTAAATCCTTAAATCCCTTCCAGGCTCCAAATAAGGAGGGTCCAGGTTGTTTAAAAATTGGTCATTTCCCAAAATCCCCTCCCTCTGTCAACATGTTATATGAGGGCTAAGGAATGCCCACCATCACCAGCCTGTGCTGGCCAGTACTTGCCTTGTGGAGTGTGTGGATAAGCATAAACTGAAGCTCCCTCTCCTTCATGCTGTCCCACTTCAAATGGTTTCAATGGAAGGCATAACATAAAAATGCAAAAATCACTATTTTGGTATTTGTTGTCAAAATTTTAAACAATCTACAATTTTGCAAATACTCTACCCTTCAATGTGATTTAATTTAGACATGAAGAATGCTTAGCAGCTCCAAATATGGAAATTATGACAATTACCAAATTATCAGCTAAATTTTTCTTGATGCTACTCTAATCTTAAGGTTTATACTGTAACTTGTCTAAGGTCCGTTTCTTTCACTGCAAACACTCAGAAATACGCACTGATACCACACGCTGTTTTCTACATCAATTAGGCAAATGAATAACACTGAAAATGGACCAAGAACATACAGGAGAGAATGTACAGGGAGCCCACCTGATTATTAAATATTTATGAATGAAATCACTAGGAAGCAAGTGGAAAGCCTTCTGATGAGGCTGCTCTAGCCCAGTTAAAATGTATCTAATTAGTCACTTAAAGATGTTTACCTATTTTTTTCTCTTTCATAAAGTACACATGTTCTAAAAAGACATTTTATGGTTGGGAAATGGGGAGTTGATACAGGAAAATGCTATAAATGAGTAGCAAAATTGTATGTATTTATTCAAATGTTTTCTCCAGCGCAACTGCAAGCCTGAAAGAGAAAGACTACGATGATCAAAACATCACACATTTAGGGTGAAATTGTACGTGTTGAACTGCCAAACTCTCCCCATGACCCTCTCGGGGGGTAGTTCTCCTCCGAACTTTTTCTTTGCATAGTTGTAGAAACCTGCTATGGTTTTACGGCTTTGCTACACAGGGCTGTCTGCATTCTGCCATGCTAGAAAGCACTCACGCTATACTCACATGGAAAAGAGCAGTGTGGACACCTAAGTCATTAGGGATGATGGACAAACTTCAGCTACTCTTAGAAAAACCCCAAGGCTTTTGGAACTCAGTAAAATCCCAAAGAAGGAATGTTGGGTGACCCCTGATTAGAAGCAGGTGGTTGGGTCAGACAGCCATTCTAAGCAATAAGCCCACTCTCTTAAGTTTCATCCTCCATTTGTTTCGATGTGACCCTGGCTTGGGATCCCCTCAAGCACTTAGGGTACACGGATGTACCCCCACACAATCAGCTAAAGAGGCTCCTTAGCTCCTCAGCCTTAGGTAAGTTCTGAGTGGCTGGTAGAACTGTGAGGCCTTCCAAAGATGAGCACAGGATGCAGGCCTCTCTGGCAAAGCAGGTCATTCTGACATGAGGCAGTGAATTTGCTGTCAGACACTGAACCAAGGATTGCTTCTCTCTTGAAATGAGAGCAGTGACCATGCTTCTGACATGGATGCTTATTACTTGGCCACTGTCCTTGCCTCTCTGTGTCTTCTCGTCCTACAGAAGGCTCCTGAATAAGCATGAAGTTCAAATCAAAGAGCGTCTTCTAGGCTAATGAAAAAGCTTAAAATCCCACTCATTTTTTGTAAATTTCAAAAAAGTATATAGTTACCACTTTAAAATTATGATCTTCCAGAAGTAAAGTAAATTCTAACTTCCACAGTTTTTATCTACTAAGATAGGGTCTTACATAGCCCAGGTTGGCCTCTAATTGGCAAGGTAGCCGAAGATGACCTTGAAATCCCAATCCTCCTGTTCTGCCTCTCAGTGGCTGGCATTGCAGTCAGAAAGCATGGGCCATCCAGTTTGACGAAAATGTGTACCTTCTCAAAAGACATTTCTGTGCCCATAGCCAACAAGGGACATTATCTACTGCTGCTAAGCAATGTTTGACTCTTTAGTTTTTTCACCAAAACTTTTTTTAAACCAAATTCTGAAGGCATCAGAACTGTGTGAAGGAAGACTGAACTTGAAGAAAAGCCTCATTTGTTTTTTCTCTTCAACACAATGAATACCAGTGAGACTTGTGGGTCTTACCCTCAGTATTTATTAAGGTTATCATGTCCAAGCTACTTAAAAAATATGTCTCCAAACCACCTCCCAGGTAAGGGGAAAGCAGCTGTAACATGTGTCCCTGGTAGCAGACACCCACTTCTCAGAGAGGGGTCGCGAGGTATGCAGAGGACAGCCATATGGCCTCCTGTGGTCAAGCAGCATCTTGTAATTCCGTTAGGGTGTTAGATTCAAATGCAGAATTAGCTGTTGCCTACGCAGAATTATGTTAAACACGGACCAGACTGAAAATCAATATTCTGCTTAAGTAACTGGCCCTCCAGTAATTTAATGAAGCTAAATTGCATTACACCGCGGCAAGGTGGAGGGGGACCACTCGGCCTCAACCTTCCATTACACAGGGCTGAGGAGCTCTGTGCCTAAAGAGAAATTAAACACAGACTCATTTTTTTTCCTAAGAATTTGGGACTCTGCTTTTTACACCAGATTGCTTGTCTGTTTCTTTAATTTAAACCTAGAGTAAATAATTTTCAGGCCCCTAATTAGGAGAAGAAGTAGAGTCTTATAGCAGGACAGATAAAGTGAAGGAGGGATATTGGGAATGTCTGTTTTTCTTAAAGCCATAAGAATAAGACTATGCAGGAGAGTGAGTGGGAATGAAGGACGTCAGCTGTAGTGTGTGTATATTAAAATTTAACTGAAAAAGCTTCAAATAGACAGTGTAATTAATTAGGCTCCCAATTTGAATAAGGACCAGGAGGCACAGATGGGAATAATTTTCTTTAAAATTGTATATATAAATATGTATAAAACAAGCATTTTTAAAATGCACACCTTTAATACGTTGGTCATTCTTAGGTGTCATAGTTTACTTTGTTCTTGCTCTGGGGTCTTGGAGTGGTGTAGGTAGGCGGGTGGGTGTGTATGTAAGTGTTCCCAGCTTGGTACCCTTCAATAGAATGCGAAGTGGGCATCTTCTCATTTAAGATTGTGCTGCAGAACTTCAAGGTCTCCACGCAGTCGGCAGGTACTCATTACGGCACTCTAACCACAGAAGTTTGTGCTAAAGATGATTGACAATAGAAAGGAGGTGCTGTTACACCATTTCAGAGTTATTGGCAACTCATTTATTTATTATTCAGTGGCAAACTTCATCTATATAAATCACTTCACAGACTTATGTCCAAACTCCAAATTAAAATGACAATAATTGCATGTTGCTTAGGATGGGGGTAACACTAAAAACAGGAATTTTTCCTTTACAGATGCCAATTTGGAAATTCCTGGACCCAATAAGTTTTATTAAGTACGTGGGTCACCGTCTTTGAGGAATTCCACATTTCAAATATGCAAGTATTAATTGGCATGCATACTTGCTTTCCAAGCTCTCCAGTTTTCTTAATCTCCTGGACTGTAATGGACACAGTCTATAAATAAAAAGTCAAAACAAAAATGACTTTGACACAACACAACTTCAAGTCCCCAAACCTAATGCTTATGCTTTTTCCAGTCATCCTCTTGACACCAACCAATGCAATGTCACAGTCAGCAGAGACATCTTCAAAACCCTGCAGCAGCTATGGAATAAAGGCTACATGTGTCCTCAGTACAGTGTCATTATGCCATAGTCTCTTATCCAATTATCTTTCTCCTAGGAAAAAATGCCATTAGTTTTCTGTATAAACGTGCTTCATTGTATGGATTCAACCAACCATGAATCAAAAATATGGTTTACAAAGCATGACTTGGCTGAGCATGTGCTCAGTTGTTAGAGTCCTGGCCTAGCATGCATGAAGACCTTGGCTTGAACTTAAACCACATAAATTGTGTATGCTGATGCATGTCTGTAATCTCAGTACCCAGGAGATTGAATCATCAAGAAGTTTATGGTTATCCTTGACTACACAGCCACCTGGAAGCCAGCCTGGAATACATGAGACCTCACCACACACACACACACACACACACACACACACACACACACACATCTTTGCCAAATATGCAGATTTCCCCTTGTCAATATGTAAATAATACACAATAGCAACTATTGACACACTGATTATGTATACCAGTGATTTGAAGTATACAGAGGGTGTGCACAAATTTTGTGCAAACATGCATTTCCTACAAAGGACTGAAGAACCTGAAGAGCTCATCTCCAAGAGAGGGTTCTGGAGCTATTTCCACAAACATGAAGGGGACAGGGTTGGTGAAACTGAGCAGCAGAAGACAGCATGGCTAACTCAAGATTTCTCACTAACGAACTGAGGAATACAGTTTGAAAGCAATGATTCTCACCACCAGAACAAGAGCAAGCAGGGAGAGACCCAAGTCTACCTTGCACATGAACACTCTGTGCCATCTGCCAATGCCGAGAGCATCCAGTAATGCCTGCCAAAGTACGATGCTCAGGGTTTTGCCACACAAACATCTTACAGGGGCCCAACAAGCCCTGTGGATCTTCTCCTAGGAGTCTAACACTTCTGATTCTTACATGGCAGCACCACCAGGGCATCTATCTTAAGCATCCTTAGGAGCATCTCAGCACCTCAAGTAACAAACAGTATAAACGGCCCCAGGCTTGAGCTTCTGCCCCTGGGTGATGCCATTTGGAAGCAACAGCAAGTGGCTTTGGTAGTTAAGACAGCCACCAAGGTGGAGCTGTGTTTGCAGTAGGGTTTGGCAATGAACTGGTTAATGATATGGAGTAAATGGGAGTAATTAGGCTATCCCCCTGTGAATAAGTGGGACTGTGCTTGGTGACACTGAATGTTGCTGTATCTCTTCTAACAGTAGAATCACCAAGGTCAGGGTGCCTTTTTCAAAAGCTGAAGGAACAGAATCAATTTAGAGGAAACAAAACAGAGAGAAAAGAGAAGGTATTGCCTCACTCCTTTTTCAAGGGACTTTGAGAGAAAACTTTTGTAACTCTAATAGAACAACTGAGTACATGAGCATCTCTGCAGCGATCCTTGCATGAGTTGGGGGTGCATGTGGAATCCTGGGAGAAAAGCAAAGGATCTGCATGTATTTGAAAAAAAAATCCAGGTTAAACCTGACACAAAAGATTTAAACCAAACAGCAAATATCAGTTTCAATCACTTGCTACTTTTGATGGGTGAACAAAAAAGCAGAAAAATAACTCACTCCGGTCCTGACCCTCACCTTTTCCCCGCACTGAGGGCAACAGTGAGCCAGGCAAATCCCTTCAGAAAGCTGTGCTCCTGAGACCCCACGTTTAGAAGTGCCCTTTCCAAAATCCACCCCAAAGAACTCATCAAGCTTTTGCGGGGGAAAAAAGAGCCAAATACAGAGCTGCATCTACTAGCAAAGAAAAAATGCTAAAATTTTATAAATCGGTTTGATAAATTCTTTTAAATCCATTTGTGAGATCATTTGATATTTGTAAAGGCTGGTCTCAAAGTTTATTAATGCATTATAAAGGAGGGGTTATTGCCAAAGCCTGTGTGGGGGAAAAAAGGAACATATAAACGACACATACCAAACAGTGTCAATGTATTGGAAATACAAGTAAAATCGGTTTCATTTCCAGAATGTTGACATAAAGGGGGGTGAGGTTGTGATTACAGATTTCAACTCATCTCTGTGCTCCAGAAAAGCCCTATGACAGATGTGTGGGAGTCACATGTGATTTGCTCACTAGCAGGACAGGAAGAAATGGCTCAACCTTCACCAGCATTGCTGGGTCGCCAGCCAACACCCTCTGCCTCTCATCTGCAGACAAACCACAGAGCAGAAAAGTCTATTTCCATTCAACTAGCTCCAGTTCCCAATGAGGAAACTGAGGTATAAGGCTAAGTGAGGGCTGAGCTTTCAAAGTCATCACAGTGTCATCTAGGCTTGCCTAGTCCCTTAAAGGAAAGGAACAAGTTCCTGCTTCTTCACACATAACCCTGTCACTGAGTACCAGCGTGGGAATCCCTTGAGGTACCAAGCACCACTGCTCACAGTTTTGTGTCACATGACCTCTGCATTCCTCTACAATTGTAAATGTCATTTTTTTCCTTTTTCCTTCTTTTCATTAATTCTTTGTGTCTTTCATATCATGTATCTCCATCCCATTCATTTCCCCATCCCTTTGTATCCATCCTTTGCCCCTGAAAATCCCCCACACACAACACATGGAAATAACAGGATATTCAAGAAGAGCTCCAGTGAGGGCCCCGCATCGATAGCATAGCAGAAACGAGAGGCTTCAAGCTAGACCAATGACTCTGCAATGAACACTGGAAATTAAAGATACATGGATAAAAGAGTTTACAGCATGACTCAGTGTGTCAAACTACAGCTTCCATAAAGAGATTGATTCCCCATCCCCATCCCCATCCCATCCCCACCCCCACCCCCATCCCTACCCCCATCCCCACCCCCACCCCATCCCCATCCCCATCCCATCCCCACCCCCACCCCGTCTTTCTTTTTTCTCTTGGCTTTGTAAACTTTATGAAGAACAAGTTTTTCAGCACATTGACAATTGATACAGCTGTTGGTAGGAGACAGAAGGACAAGCTTTGCCCCCAGGGACTTTTAGACTGTGATGACAACACAGGGAACAAATGCAAATGCTTCCCAGTTCCCTGTCCTATTGCTGGGCCCACCTGGTGCACCAGAAGATGAGCTCATCTGAACTCCACAGTGTGGCCTTGGGACACTTCCTCCTGCCACTGCCGACAGAGCTCTCTTCTTCTAGAACAGAGGCACGGGTTGGAGAGGTGTTTCTATTGTTTATGGAAGTTATGCCCTCAGAAATACCACCAGGAACCATAATGAGTGTCTGTGCATGAAGGCGGCAGAAACGGACAAAGAGAGAAAGGTCCAGGAGGTGGCAGCAGCAGATCCCATGTGAGACCCCACTGGGGCTTTGTTCTGGGTTTTAAACCTTTAGGAAAAACACTCCTGAAAATTTTACACATAGAACTTGGGCTGTGTTTTATAATTTCTCTCGCTGAGTTTGTGTGCTATATCACATTACATGTTCTATCAAATTTCACAGCGTTAACAAAAAATGACTGTGGACATCTGGGTGTTATGTGGTAGAATGTGGGGGGGTCACAGGCGAGTTATACCCTGGGGCAGGGAGAGGTAACTTCCCCCACCCCCATTCCCATTCTTCTAGGGTAGAGACACAGAGGCTGCTGGGCCCTTTCCTGTAATGAAGCTTGGGGAAGGATAAATCTGTGCTCAAACCTGAGAGTCTTGGATCTTCACCCTGCATCAGGGCAGGCTTACACTGGTCAGGCTACTCTGCTCTAACAAAGAGAATGCCTTATAATCTCCAACTATCAGGCTTTTAAATACATGTGAACGTGTGTGTGTGTGTGTGTGTAGTGTGTTATGTCATATATGTGTATGTTTCTATTTCATTAGTCATTGGGCAAGGTAGCAAATGATGTTTGTTTCTTAGGATTTTCATTCAACTTCTAGTATGGAAGGAAGGTGTTTTCCACATTGAATTTCATGGGTGAAAAATGTGCCTTCCCTCCTTCCCTCCTCTCAGTCAAATTCCCACAAACCCCTTCTGCAAGGCTCACTTCCCTGGCAAGCCCCTCCTCAGAGTCCTGTTTCTCACCCAGGGTGGCTGCCAGGGCCTGGTTCTGCTGTCCCTGAATGGACCCAGCTGGGTGAATTAATGTCTGTCCAGTAACTCAAACCAGCAGTGACTTCATCTCAAAAATTTCCAAGTAGCACAGGTCAGAGCGTGAGTGTGGCCAAAAGTAATGGCGTTCCCAGAAAAGTGAGAAGGTGGTGGCCGAGCGTCAGCCAAAAGCTATGACTGGGCTGAGAGCCGAGGAGCACATCTGATGAAGTAAAATTCCAGCAGATCCCACTGAAAGGCAAAGCCTTCTGCTCCAATGCTGCATTTGTCCTGCCGAAGCCAAGCACACAACAAACCCATAGAACTGATCCAAGTTGTGTCTACACTGCAAATCCACGATATATTAGTGCACAGCTTTCTGAAGCCTAAAGAGGGAAACAAATAAAGTAGATGCCTAAAATCAGACAAACATATACATAAACAAAATACTTTAATTGAGCTAAACCACAGGCATTTTAAATAGCCACATGTTACACTAAGTCTGTTTTGCAATTAGCAGAGTAACTGACAATCTCACCTTGCTATTAACAAAGGATAGGGAGGGTCCTCCTGAAGGTTCACTAATTTCTGGTGTCATGGCTTTAAGGGGATAATACACTCACTTGCACTGAAAGAGGAAGTTCAAAGTGTGTGTGTGCAAGGACCTTTCCGGGTGCTGCTGAGTTTGCACATAATATTTTGCTAAGGTGATTGGCAGGGTTAACTGTGTACTCCACCAGAGCAGGATGAGGACAGTTACCCAGTCACCATCCCTGGGAGAACTGGCTAGGCTTCTGTTGTTAATTTGGTTTGGTTTTCAGCTTCCTGATAGAAGTTGATGATTCTGATACACATTTCCTACTCAGAATTCATGGAAGGAATCAACTTCCAACACCTAAAGAATCGGGAAATCCAAGAAGGTGAAATGATGGCTGGGGGGCTCCTCTTTTCTGAGTGCAGAAACCCTTGGAGGCTGTGCTAGGCCCTGGTGTCAGAAGGTACTTGTAGGAAACCTGTCCATGGCAGCCTGTAGCTGTCTTTGGGGAACTCCTCAAGACTCAGGGGAATCAAGGCTCCTCTGGCCCTAGGTGGACCAGATGTATGACTTCTTACTCCAGCAAGAAAACTGGTTTTGTTTCATTTCTTTCTCCCTTGCTCTCTGTCAGTGACCAGGAGATAAAACATGGGGTCAATCCTCCCAGTGAGACCATCAAGAAGAAACAGAAAAGCTGGAGAGGGCCCACTAGAATTTCCACTGCAAATTCTTTGAGGTGCATCATAGGGTCGTGGGTTGGCTCCTAAAGGACAAGGCAAATAAACCCAGTGTTACTGGCATATTTTAAAATTGAAAACATAGCTTTTTACATATGTTAAAAATAGATATAAGAAAAATAGATATAGGGTTATATTTTAAGAAAGTTATAAACTGACTCGATAAGAAAAGTAAGACTCCTTGGCTCCAACTGCATGACAGAACGGGGAGAATTGCACAGGGCACTAGATTTTGAAGGAAGCACACTCAAGTGCTAAAATGTGTGTCAATAAACAATGGGTTTTCCCAAGCATGGCAAAATGGCCACCTTACCTCTGAGAAGACCGCTGCCAAGAAGGGCATACAGCAACAGTAGACAATGGCAATCACCTTTATAAGGGATATCTAAGGGAATTAAAGACGGGCATTTTAGCTGGGTGGTGGTGGTGGTGGTGGTGGTGTATGCCTTTACTATCAGCATGCCTTTAAGCACAGGACACTCCCAAGGCTCCAGAGACAAACATGCATTCTTGACAAGTCTAGATAGACTGACCTTCCCCTCAGCCCACAGTCACAGAGCTATGCTCATTAGCACATTGCTGGTGCTAATGCGAGTTCATCATAGCCAGTCTAGAAAATAACATAGTCCATCAAATAACTCACCAGCTTTCCAGAGCTGAAGGAAGGGAGTGCCACATCTCTGCCCAATCCCACCCAAATGCAGGGAGCAGAAGCCCTCAAGACAGCAGCCGGCATATGTCCACTTTCCTTTTCCAGGCCCTCAGGAGATTAAGGAAGAAGACAGGCACAAGGGTATCCTCATGGAAGTCAGGCCAGACCGGGGCAAGGGGAGTAGCAGAGAGCAACAAAAACCTAGAAGGCCCATCTGGTGCAGCTTCAGGGCTAGGGGTGTTGCTCAGCTGACACAGTGCCCTGTAACTTACATGAAGCCTTGGGGGAACCAAGCCCGGCATTAACCAGGTTTGGTGACTTACAGCTGCATCTCAATACTAACAAGATCAGAAATTAAGACCATCCTCAGCAACATAGTGAACTGGAGGCCAGCCTGGGACACATGAGACCCTGTCACAAAAAAAAAAAGAAATTCCCAATGTACACAACTGTACCCTATCTTTAGTAAAAAAGCAGCCATTGCCACGGTTCCTGCAGGAGAGAAAACATGAGGCATGAGTGCTCTCCCGGGAACACCTCCTTAGCCACACTCTGTAGCTCTCTCCACGTTATCTCTCAAGCCATGCTCCTCTGCCCAGTCTTCCTTAGTCAAGACTGCCCTTCCTACAGTTACAAGAGACAAAAATACTGTGTGGACCCCCTGTGGTCCTAGCACCAAAGACTTCACTGGCTTTCTCCTTATGTCCAAGGTGTGGACCCAGAAGTAGTTAGTCTAGTTTCTTTGCCTGATAACCCTGCTCCTGGCTTAGGTGACTGGCTGCCAGGTCCGGATAGGACTCTGCTGCCTGGCAGCTCAGCAGAAATCCCAAAGTGGGTAGGATGTGAAGTGTTTCTCCAGGGACTCAAGAGGAAGGAACTAGAAACAACCATTTAACATCTATTTAAAGCCTGGAAGCATTTGTGGAAGCCATCCCCATTACTGTTGAAAAGATGCAAATTTGGTAAAATCATCAGCTGTACGGCTTCAGGCTGTTTCCCAAGTGCCCTGATTCCTAATAGGAGCGGAGGTATTAGTGTAAGTCACCAGCAAGGCCAAGTTCACGTTGCTCAGAGGTAGCCCCGAACTAAACTCCTCCAAGTAATGCAACTGAAGATTTTTTATCTCAGGAAAATGGATCATCCAATGAGTCCAGGGAAGCAAAGAGTCCTTAAGGCTGGTTCCAGGGTAGCAAAAGCCCAGCCCACCTTCACAGGGCATGAAGAAGGTAGTCCTGGGTTGCCTGCTCCTGCCTGCCTCTGAGAAGAGGTAGCTCCTTTGTTACAGAATGAAAAACAATTACGGCAAAGATATATTTCTCCAGAGCTATTTAACTTTCATGTCAAATGTTCTCTCAGATATTCAAGAACACTCTAATCCACAAAGGAAGGACACAAGCTAAGCTGTGGGTTTTCATACAGGACTCAACACTTATGGGGAACCCCCATTGTTCCAACAGATGCCATGAAGTTCCCACATTCATTAACAAAAAGAGGATTCAAAGACTATCTGTCCTGATAGCTTTAGATTTAACAACTTCCTAGCCCCCCAATGATAGTCGGCATAAATTCTGGGGGCAAATTAACCAAATGTTTTAGCACACAAATAAAATTCATGTAGGCAGTTATTTTTTTGTGGCTGCATCACATAGTTAAAAAAATAATACAGTTACTGGAGACCCAAAGTACCACATCTATAAACTCAATAGTTTATCAGTTTGTGACTGTAAATCATATATTAAAACCTTAGCCCCCTAGGAGTGGGGCATAAAGTAGCAATTTGGTCAAGAGCTTTGAGCATTGTAATACAAAATGTCTATAAAATATTTTACTGTGTTTTCATGTACCGTGAATCTGAAATAAGTTTAATGAGGAGACAAAGAAGTAGGGAGATTACAAACTGTCACTTGATTCCTTTTTCTGTAATACTTTGCTCAAACTGGCTCCTTGAACCTCTTCCATTTTAAACAGTGGAAGATGGAGGAACCCCAAAGTAAGAAGAGTTTCAGGTCACTCAATTTGGCTTGTAGCATGACAAAAACAAACTGAAAAATAGGTTCTGTGTGTGTGTGTGTGTGTGTGTGTGTGTGTGTGTGCGCGCGCGTGTGTCTGTGTGTGTGTCTGTGTCTGTGTGTGTCTGAATGCTTGCCTGTTTGTCCTTTCTAAGATGGACACACAGGCAGGAGAAATCCAAAAGAGCCGTTTGGACACTGCTTTGCTGATACTGTATGCATTTAGCTTTCTTTCATTTTCCCCTCAGAGGTCGGAAAGGATGCTGCTATTTTCAAAATGCTGCAAAAACATCTCTACAAATTGCTTTGCTTGTCTACCTATGTATGTTACGCTGAACAAAATGAGAGAGAGGACCCTTCATCATGAAACACTTCTTTTTTTTTCATTTTCTGTAACAACATGAAAATCTCTGTGTGACGAGAAGTCTGGTAGTTCACTCTTTCATTTATAATTTAACCACAGCCTATATAGCATAATCCAAAAAATATGGGCTGTGATTAGTATAAAAATCAAACACAGAATACCCTAAGAACAAAACAAACCAAAAAAGTGGAGAGAAAGAAAACCTTGCCGCCTTTAGAATATATGTGGTATGTCTTTAATACTCCATTTTAAACTACCTAATTGTGTTTTTAAGCTTCGGTTCCTGTAATTTTGCAGGATGAGGCATTCCAGTGAGAAAACATATGGTGTGGGAGTTTTAAACCACACAGCAAGAGTGCATCATAGACTTATCTGCTATTTCGGTGTCACAAAAATCCACTGCTGAATTTATCCAGTCACCCATTAAAGAAAGAAAAGAATTAAAGGAAAAGGGGGTTTGGAAATCCCCAAGAACTAGTGATATATGTTATTGAGTTCAAGAGAGAATGGCGCCGGGGCTGCAGACCTTCTTACAAGCCCAACAAATTGCAATTAGCAGCTGGAGGCTGGGAGGGCATTTCCAAGGGCTCAGCAAGCTGCAGAGACCCAGCTGCCCGGCCACCTCCACCCTGTGCACCTACACCACCCACTTAGGTGAAGTGGCTCTGCTATCATCCGCACAACAATCACCTTTAACTCTGTTCCTGGATGAATAGGCAGGCAAGAAGATATATATATATCTAGGTGGGTAACAGATGCAATGACCAGAGGAGACTGGCTTTCATTTTCAAACTGTTTTTGTAATTGTCACTAAAAAAAAAAAAAACCCAGTAGCTTCATTAAAGGGCAACTGACTTAAATGGATCTTTTTAAAGGGAGCTTACTTAGAGGTACTGGCATTGACGATGTAAATGTCATGAAAAAATTCTTACAGAGACAAACTTTAGTATTTTCAAGAAATAGCTACAAAGGGATTCCAAGCCATTCAAACTAGTGTTCTCTTCATAAGCATCCACTCGGCTCCACGGACATAGAGTGAGTGCAGATGTGTGTGTGCATGTGTGTGTGTGTGTGTGTGTGTGTGTGTGTGTGTGTGCATGTGTGAGAGCCCTCAGGCTCTGGTGCACACGGGGGAATCAGAGTGGGGGCAGGGGCATGGAGACACGAAGCCATGTATATCATTATTCAAATTACAATCAGGTTTGGCCTTAAATTACACTGGTGTCTCTTATCAGAAATTGTTTCCTATACTATATTATACTGCAATAAGTGGACATTAATTAATGCTAAATTACAATGGAATTACATATTATATCCACATGAATACAGAATGACTCCATTACGAATAATATTATTACAGTAAATATTAAAGGGCTTGCATGGGGTTTGTCACTAATTACAAAGTGTTGACAACCACATGTGACCTTAAGTTAATATGAACTTTTAACTCTAACAGCCTCCGAGAATCTTCGATCGATGCGGTGGGAGACAGGAGTGGAACTGAGCCACTGGTGAGTTGCAGGTCTCCTGGTAGCCTGATTTATTCTATGGCAGAGGTGGCTCCTAGCAGGAACCACTTTCCAGCTCTGTTCTCAGTAGAGCCGCTCCTCAGCTCAGCTCTGCTAAGAGTTTTTTGTTTTTGTTTTTTTTTTTAATCATGTATAACTTAAACAGCCAGAACCTTTCATTTTAGAGGGTGGTCATCTCATCTTCAGAGAGAAACACTGCTGAAGAAACAAAAAAGTGCCCAAGCCTTCCCTTTTTCCACTAGAGAGGTCTGGAAACACCCGGTGTCTTTCTTTTCCCTGCAAGACAAAAGGGAGTGGGAACAATGTAAGGTGTTAATCTTGATAATTAGGGCACAAAAGCAATTAGAGGTCTAAGAACCTTAGGACCCAGAATGCGTCCTTTTTGTTTATTTGCTTACCTTAATAAGTTAAATATCTGTCTGAATTAGTCACTAATGAACGCGAAGAAGGCTCAATCGCAGAGGCTTAATGAACAGTGCGTCAGTTACATTTTACAGGGTCCCAAATCATGGAAGACTGCGAGCCAACTTGCAGTTCAAAATTACTTTTCTGCCCAATTTTCTGTTTGCAAAGCAGTAAATTATTTACATTTATTGTGTTTATTTAAGTACTTAAATGACTGTGGGTGGATACGGGCACGTTTAAAAAATATAGAACCATTACGCAACCCCACTGGTAAGAATTCCTGTTATTTTCCCCCAAAGACTGCTGCTTCTACTTTTCTAATCTCTCTTTTACAACAATTCATGAAAAAGCCCATTATTACATTGAACATGCTTTAATAAGTTATTTATTATTTAACATACTTGAAGGGGCAGAGCCATAGGTCTTCTATTACATGCTAAGAACAATCTCTTTCATACTTGTCCAGTTACCTGGGCCTAAATGTTTAAGTTTCCTGAGTAAAATCACATTTGCCTGCATCAGAAACAAGTAAAAGGAGCTTCCACCACCAGTCATGATGTAAACATTGATATTTGAAGAGACCTATTATGCTAATTATCATCTTTGGAAATTGTCATTTGTGTATGCATTTCCTTTAAGAGTTATTAACTTGAAATCAGTGGCTGCGATTTTTTTCACTGTGCATCTGGTCTCACACACAAATCCACTATCTTAAGTTCCCCTTAAAGGTGCAGAGAAGCCTTGTGTAGGAAGCCCTCTCGAGTGCCCTCCACACACTCACAGGTGTTCCGACTACATCACCAGCAGCAACTGACCGCTGCCAAACCGATAGATAGTTCAGATTCATCAAAAGGGGTTAGAACTGCAGAATAAAAGATGCAAGAAGGGAATAACAGATAGCCTGATGCTAGCTAGGGAAGAAGAAAAAGAAAGACACTCAGCCAGGGGGAGAGAAAAACCAGGTGGCTGTGTTGTTAGATGGGGCTTGGCAGATTCAAGGATTTCCCAGGTCACAGCAGTGAAAACTGCTGTGATTTCAGATGCAGAAGGAGCCTGTACCGCGTTTCTCTGTGGACTGTTTGTGTTTACAAGCACAACTCAGTTCTGGGCTACATCTTGCTGTAGCATGAAATGGGGGTATTTTTCAAAATCAATTTCAAACAGTGTAAGTGTGTGTTAATGTGAGCAATTGTATGTGCACGTGGGTGTGCACCAGCGCTGATATTTTTATTACTCAGACTTAACTCTGTGGGTGTGTTGTCCCAACTGATATCAGGGGCAGCGTAACAATCTGCCGTTAAAAACCCCATGCTATTCATAAGAGATTACACTGGAGTAAACATCAGTATAGCAACAATTATCTAATTGAAAGAAGCAGACATAGTTAAAAGAGTCCCTTCTTTTGGTGGGAGTAGGAAGAAAAAAATCATTGATGCAGTCCATAGTCCAAAATGGGGCGAAGCGTTTTACTGTGATCAAACACAGCCTATCTAGTACATATCTGAAGCCCTCTGGTCTTTGTTACTTAATGTGATGTGGAAGATCAAAGATGCGTGCAGTATGTGTTCCAGGGTTCCAGCTGAGCCGCTGTCATGTGTTAAGCTTTTTTATTTTTTTTAAGTTGACTATCATTCTACCTTACGCCATGTTAACGTGTCTCCATTAAGCTGAGTGTGTCCCCCAAATCTGGCAAGTACTTTGGGTGGGATTTTCCTCATGCTGTCTCAAGATGATGGCAGAGCATCATGGTTTGCAACTTGGTTCGCTAGAACTGGTCTAGTGCATGTCTCCTGCAGCCCCATCCCAACTCCGGAGATCGTGGTACTGTGTGTGTTGTAGAACGAAAAAACGCAAGTCTAACTGCTCATCCCTGCTTGTTTCCGTGAGCACTGGTGCCCAAGACAGCCTGTGTTTGTAGAACATCGTTGTTTTCATAGCTGATTTCTATTTCACTTACCTCTCAGGTCTCAAAGTGGGGACTACAACTCTGGGTTCAAAAACGTTGTCTCCAAACCTTCATGGGAGACTGGCAACTGAGGTGGGTGTCTCCAGTGTGGCTGGGAAGCCATCCCCCAGGAGGCCACAGGGGGGAGCTGTGACTCTGCTCAGGGCTGCCAACAACGGTGGGGGAAGGAGAGGGAGGAAAAATACACTGTAGCAAAGCGCTGGTAGAAAGGTAGGTAGGTTTTATAAGTTCCTGAATTTTATGACTATTCTGCAACAGTGGAATGTCCACTCAATCTGTTGCGAAGTTAGCACAGAAAACATGCAGTGGGCATATTAAGCACAGAATGAGATGGTGCAGTGAATATTTATTAGCAAAAATATAGGTTCTCAAAAACAGAAATAAAACAGGGTAATAGATGAAGGGAAGAATAGATTTAACACTGAAATAAATATCAAAGGTGCAAAGAAAAGGCAAAATATAGCATTCAAACAAAGCTGTGAATTGAGTCCGGATTTAATGTCCCCCCCGGGGAAGGAAAGGTTGGACGGACTGTAGGAATTGAGATACTTTTAGTACGCAGTCCCTGTAATGCTGTCAGCTTTATTTCCTTTGACAAATGTGAAATAAAATTTGTCAAAGTTAGGGCTTGGAAAGTTCGCTATTGAAAATTCAATTGGTAATAACTAGTATAGCCTTGCACTCGGGAGATTTTTTTTAAGGAGGGGGATGTTTAAGATGTTGGGTGGGGGTATCAGGAGACAGAGGTCTGTATTGTTTTTCACTTTTTAAAAATTTAGCAGTTGACTTAGGCAACTGGGTTTCTGAGTTTCCTATTAGCTGGGTTCACCATTGGAAAGTGATAATTTAAAACCTGTCTCCACAATCACTCCAATTATATTGTAAGTTTGAAAACATTCTGCTCTGGAGACAGGAGGGTACCTATTATCTCACTTGGCCTGGGGGCCGCATGCCATGAGGTCATTTCTCCATCCTGGGATGTGAAGTAGAGTGCACAGTGGTGATGTGAATGCCCCCTGGTCCCCTTCGCAGACCTCCAGACACTGCTACACCTTAGGCCCCTTAGTGTCTGCTATCTTAATAGGGCTAATCGTGCTTTCCCTGCAGTGTTGAAAAATGAACGTTTGCTTTCACGGTGTGTCACTCTATGAACCTTCAGGAGCCCCTTGCTCTGAGCATGGGGACTTTGCAAAAGAGACTCCTGGAAGTCACTTGTCTTCCTGAGCTGGCCAGCCCCATTCCCACCCACCCCTTTACCTCTGCAGTGCTTGGGAACAAAGCCATGCTTAAGAATACAGAGGTCTCTGCCTCTATGTTG
>NW_024429182.1:63028015-63033015 GCF_017639785.1 Mesocricetus auratus | reverse complement strand
CTAAGCAGAGGAGTGAAGAGGGGCTCAGAAGGCAGCTAAGGGGATGCTTGTGACCTCTCTTTTTTTTTCCATGCCTTGGGTTCACAGAACTCACCCAAGCCACCTATTATCTCTATGTATTTTTGGCAAGATTTGGTAATGAAAAGAGTCAGAGTGATTTGCTACATTCTATTAAAGTTTCTTAAAAGTGGGGTTTCTTCCAGATCCAGAGTGGGCACAGCCATAGTCTTTAGTGTGAGTCCTCAGACATGTGAACACACATATACCTATGGCTAATTCACATGCTAAAATGCATTGTGAAGCCAGAGGCTATCCCCAAGACTGTTCTTCACTAGCTATCTTGGCTGGCCTCTACTCCACATGCATTTCAAATGCCATGCTCCTTTAACTCTCAAGCCCGGTGAGCTTTTGACAGTTGCTGGCGATCTGAGACGTTGGCCTCTGAAACTGGCTCAGTCCCAGGAGAGCAGCGTGGAGTGTGGGAAAGGACTCCCCCAAGATCACAGACAGTGGTGAGTCAAGAAAGAAGGGTCATCCTAAGGCTTCAGTGTTTAAGCTGTGACCTCTCTCTACCCCACCAGGCAGAAACACATGTTTGTTTAATTTCATTAGCATTTTACATGTGCAAAGGGAAGAGCAAAGGTACGTGACTCACGTTTGTAACTTCCCAAGAACCTCCCAGTCTGTGTGAGCCCAGTCCTAAGGACAGGCTACATTCTAAGTCACCAAAATTCCACCTGGATTAGTGGCAGAGCCATGAGGGGGATCCAGCTGAGGAGATCAGAAAAAGCTCAGGGGACCTTGGACCAAAACCGGTCAGCAAGGGCACATGGTGACAAATTGTCAACAAATAGATCCCATGTTCTATTTATGTAAGCTGTGTCTCCTATTTGGATGAACCCTGAGCTGATCTTTACAAACTTTATTTTCTTCTGCCTCTCTCAACCTTTTCCTATGAACTAATGGGTAGAGAAGACAATGCCAGGCCAAACCCTGAGCACTCCAAGAGGTGTAAGATGATAATTATCTTTCTTAATGAATGGCCAAACATTGACCCTATACCATCTCACCAATGGTCCAAGAGGTGAAGCATAGGACTCATCAGAGCCCAGGTACAGACAGGTACACATCAGAGGCCATGTGGACACAGTTCAGCTGTGCAGACAGTCTGTATGACAGAACCATCTACCAGCTATGTGTTTTCCCATAATAGGGGCACACTGACCTGAAGTTGTGCAGTTGGGGAGACTGGCAAATTTTCTTGGGAGATCTACATGCCAAAGGCCAACCAATTACATTGCTTTTGTTCTCTATTTAACATTTAGGTAAATCAAATATTCGCGTGGGGTGTATGTGTGTGTGTGTGTGTGTGTGTGTGTGTGTGTGTGTGTGTGTAGGAGGAGGAGGAGGAGTTTGTTGCAGCGCATCAAGACAATTGAACCGTACCTCCCAGACCACATGTGGTCAACCCAACAGTGCTCATAGACTAATTTAGGTGAGTGAACCCATCTGGCCAGAGCAAAGTAAATGAGAAAGTAGTGGAGACAAAGCCAGAGAAAGGTGTTTGAAATCAAGAGAACTCTGCTGTCACAGCAACCCAACCTTTGTTACCCGGTTCACTCTAGACCCACCGTACCTTCAGCCTTGGTGGCTTCAGGCTTTTAGCTGAGATCTCTCCACTGTCATGCTCTCCTCTGGGTCTCCTGGATCACTCGCTGTCTTCCTGTGAGTACTTGAAGGTGTGAGCATCTCATGACTTGGCCCTGCCCTTATGATCAGGAGAGCATAGTGGACTGCATTGTAGAATGTCTTCAACAGGCTACTAAGCAAGAGGGCCTGTGAATCTTCGTTCTGCTGCATAACTCACTGCTCTCACTGACACCTGCCCCATTGTAAGATGGATAAGCAACCTGTCTGTGTTTCGAGACAGGTACCACACGATTGCAAGTGAGCACTTAGCTCACAAGAGCCAGTAGGACTGTCAGCTGCAATGTCTGTGTCTATTCAACTTCCCACGCAAGAAGTCCTCAGTCTCTAGACACGTAGAATGGGTGCGACAGCCGCACTCAGCACAGAGTTCACATGAAATGTGGTATACAGTGAGGGCTGGTGCATATCAGCTGCTCAAATCATTTTGCCCATAGGCAACAGGTACAAAATACTGTGTATACTGGGAGCATTGCCAAAGGGAATAGGCCTACCATAACCACTCAATTTATTCAAAGAACTTTGTTCTAAGCGCACGGATTCACACTGGTGCAAACTGACCTACCTTCCCGCTTAAGAAGGGAAAACAAGTGTTCTGCTTTCCTCCTGGCTAGGAAGCATGAGTCTCCAGGCCCCACCTTGCAGAGCTCCAGGGGACCCATCTGCGTGCTTGCCACTCCCTGCTGACAGGGCCATTCAATCTGCCTTGCGTTGTTTTTAAAAGTTTGCAGGCTCTTGGGCTCCAAAAGTGTCATTAGATTTGGAATGGAATTTCGTCTCCTCCACCAGCAATGTAATAAAATCTTCGAGTCTGAGAAAAAGTCAGGAAAGTTCAAATGTCAACCAGGTTAACATTAAAATTGTTAGAAAACAGGAACTGTAATTTGGGGATTGAAAATGAAGTCGAATTTGTGTGGTGAGTGCAAGGGGTCTGGAAATAGATGTTTATCTTGGCCATTCTCAGGGAAGTGACATCATACGGAGTGTCTCCTGGGGTACCAGCCCTGCATTTTTCAATCCAGATTTTGGCACTAAAGTTGGCAAAATTAGACCATTTTGTTAAACTGATCTTCAAGCCGTCCACCTTCCCAGCACATTACGGCGCACCTATGACACGACTCCACAACAATGGGTGAAAAATGGGCTATAAAACACGAATGGCCTGCTTCATGTAAAGTAGACTTTATAGCACAGGTGTGCCCGCGTTTACCGATACCGGAAAGTGGTGAGATTGTGCTGCCCTGAAGAAGTGCATTTGTTTAAAAAGAGGTTTGAAAAAAAAAAAGAGGAAGCAAAAGAAAAACATTTCTACCTATTAATAAAAAGATGCAATCACAAAGATATTTTTAAGCCAGTTGGGCCTGTTATGGAAACGTTTGCAGTTTTATCATCTGACACGGAAGCACTTGCTTGGAGCTTTGTCGGGTGTAGGAACCAGAGAGGCAATCTGGAGAAGCAGAAGAAAGAGGAGAGGTAGAGAGGGCTTTGTAGGTCTGTGAAGCAGTTTCCCTGCCCTGCTCAGGAAGAGGCAGGTATTTAAGCCTTGAATTGTGGCTGTGGTCTCAGGGTCCCAGAGGCGGGGGCTTGGTGGGAGGAGGGGGCTTGTGATGAACGGGAAAGCTCTTTTAGGAAGTCATGGAGGAGGTTTTATGGCTGTTTCCTTTCGGGAAGATGGCATTGTCTTTGCCCACAATGACTGGGGAAAGGGTGTCAGTGATCTGATGACAGCATCCTTCCAAGCCAGTGCTTGTAGCAGGAGAACCAGGGTGGGTATTTTTGTTCCTTGCCGAGCAGGGCTGGGCTATTTATAAGTAAAATCGTGTGGGTTTCACTTCCTAGAAAGGGTTCTGTCCTGGCATTTAGATTAAGAAAAGGATCTAAACACAATGTGAGAAGTGTCCTCCTGCTCACAGAGCTTGCTCTGTGTTTAAAAGGCAAATTCTTTCTTCTCCCACTGACTACAGCTCTAAAAATACCTCTCAGAGCAGAGTAGCCCCAAAGCCCAGCAGACTGAGGAAGGGTGGCCCTGAACAGCCCCTATCCTTCTGGGCACAGGCTTCTTGAAGAACAGAGTGCAATACCAGCGGACTTGGACACAATAGAATTCCATCCACGGGGTTAAAGGAGGGCGCGCATTTAGAGCGAGAATAAAACAAATGCTTAAAAAACCCATTATTGGTTTCATTTCCCTCCCTGCTCTCAGCTTTTCCTCTGTGCCAAATGCCGCCCTCATGCTTGGTCCAGATGTTGTCACAGCTGCCCGCTCACATTGAGACAGTGTGCAACGTGGGCCTAACCACGCAGGGTCCCTGGAGGGTGGCCCAAGCAGACATAAAAGTAAGGACAACTGCAGCAGAGCCCCCAACTGCTGTTGGGGGAATCTCTGTAAAATGCAAATATATGTGAAACACTCTCTTGCTGGCAGCCCTGCTCTGGTTCCCTCGTACTGCTCTCAGGATTCTCTTCCTGGCACACAGGGCCATCTCAATAGAGCCCTGCCTGGCTTTCAAAGCTCACCCCCCCTCTCTCCCCACGCTCTCCTCCTGCAGCCAAGAGTCTACCTGCCCAAGCTGCACACAGGATCTGTTAGGAAGGGAACTCTTCTAGACTCTTTGTTTAGAATGTCACCTTCATCTTCTCAGCCCGGCAAACTTCTCTACAGCCTCCGTATCCCTGGTTGAGCTTCTTTTTCTCTACAAAGCTTCTTTGTCCCAAGCCTGGTCAAAGTGAATCGTGGAACTCAATGTTCATGCTAAGGAAAACTGCATTCTCCTTAGCACACTGTCACACGAGATCTTTGTACTCTATGGCATGCATACATGTGGAACATCAGTTATGAGCAAAGGTAAACAACAACTAGTGAACCTGTTTAGACCAGGATAATTATATAAGACCTTCAAAGAAGCTGTGCCACTCTGGGTATGCTGGAATGATGACAGATCATCAAAACACCATACACTTGCCAAAGAACGGCAAGGTGTCATGTGTGTGTGCACACACAAAGTCCTGTGGGGCTATGCATGTACATGTGTGCACATGGGGCTATGCATGTACATGTGTGCATGTGCACTTGGAGGTTAGAAGACAAGGCAAGGTGTCATTCCTTAGACAATATCCACCTTGTTTTTTGACACATGGTCTGTCATTGCTCTAGAACTTACCAAATAGGCTAGGCTGGCAGGACCATGAGCCCAGAGTTCATCCTCTTGTCCCCTTTGAGTTCTGAGGGTGGAACTCAGGTCCTCCTATGGTCAAACAAGCACTGAGCCTTCACCTCAGTACCTTTCTTGAAA